>NC_056736.1:538454476-538754476 GCF_019279795.1 Protopterus annectens
AACTTCTCTTGAAAGAGTTATCTGAAAACTGCATATCTGCTGCAGTGGGGAACTACTTGGTATATCTCAAATGGTTAGTGGGAAGATGACAGCTGGGACCTAATGCAAAATCTTGCAATCTTATCTGGTTTTGAGAGGGCAATCCAGAGACAACAGAATAATAGCTTGGGCAGGGGACTTTAGACAAGACAAAGAAGGAAGGGGGCCTGTGACACAGGTTGAAACGTGTATTGTACTGTAAAATGACAATGTTGAAGGCCAAAATAATGACACAGTACTTTATCTAAAAAAGGTGCTGAGGTCATCCAACAGAGTGCCATGTTAATTTCTAGTAATTCTGCAAAAAAAATGGAAGATTAGAATATGGAATCCATACAACACTTACCAAAATGGTTAAGTTAATGATTAAGGTATGAAGACAGAAAAGAGCCTGTCTGTATGTACACTACAAGAGAGAACAGAAATGAGGATACGTTGTTGAAGTGATACTGCAGACCGGGATAAATGATTGGGGGTGACAGCCAGAAGGGGATGATTTAAGGCTGATTTAAAAATTAGCAATTTACTCACAGGGTGACAGAAACCTGGTGGGCACTGCCAAATGCAGAAGAAGGTTAACAGAGAGGTGTAAGACAGTGAACAAATTGAGGAAAAAATGATTTATGGGTAAGAAGAGGGGTGTCTACAGAGAGACTAGCTTGAGTGAACACAGCAGACCACAAATCTTCCAAGCATCATATTTGTACACTATTATGCTATACAAAACACTTCTGTCATTGAACTATCGTGAGAATATCACTCTGCTTCCCTCACAAGACAGTAAATGTGACCAAAGGATCTGTGGCCATGGTGGGCGATTCTAAAAAGAATATGTAGCTCAAAGCATAAAGCTATATTACTGGTTAAAACAAAAGTGGCATTCACTTTAAGTAGCCAAATGTATGACAAACTCTCAAAAAAACTAAGTAAACTCAGAAAACTACAGGTACAGTGCATGTCCAGAGATGACCAAATAAAAATCACAAAGGTGTACACTGCTTGGCCCACTGACACTTTACTTTGAATTAAGAAAAAATGGACAAACTGGACACTGCTAAGGCAATATCCCTTGTAAGTGAACAGTGCTAAAGGGCCTACCCTGAGTGGATTCAACTCTGATTTATAATACACTAAAACCTTTTATGCTCATGCCATCTCTATCTCCTTGAAATTATTTTGATATGATAGACACAATATTATGCTACTTTAAGGCTATTTCAGAGAAAAAGAATGCAACTTCGGATAACTCCTCCAGATATAGATATATATATATATATATATATATATATATATATGTATATATATATATATATATATATATATATATATATATATATATATATATATATATAGATACACACACACACACACACACACACACACACACACACACACACACACACACACACACACACACACACACACACACACACACGAGTATTTTATCTTGAAGCTTTCTGGGAAAGGAAGTCTAAAGTTTATGCTTGTATCCATTGGGCTTTTATGATGCACACCGTGGACTTTTTGACTGACTTAAATTCATAGTACTTGAACTCATGTACTAACCTTGGATAACTTTCCCTCACTCAGATATAACCTCTAACTGCACTGCTATCCACTCTATAACTCCTGTAACCTCCTTCTCCCTTACTATATCCCCTTGTCTTCCTCACTCAGATATAACCTCTAACTATACTTCTATCCACTCTATAACTCTTATAACCTCCTCCTCCCTAACCTATATCCCCTTCCTCACTCAGATATAACCTCTAACTACACTTCTATCCACCCTATAACTCCTGTAACCTCCTCCTCCCTTACCTATACCCCCTTCCTCACTCAGATATAACCTCTAACTAAACTTCTATCCACTCTGTAACTCCTGTAACCTCCTCCTCCCTTACCTGTATCCCCTTGTCTTCCTCACTCAGATATAACATCTAACTACACTTCTATCCACTCTATGACATCTGTAAACTCCTCCCTTATCTATATCCCCTTGTCTTCCTCACTCAGATATAACCTCTAACTACACTTCTATCCACTCTGTAACCTCCTCCTCCCTTACCTATATCCCCTTGTCTTCCTCGCAGTTGTAATCTTTATTCTGTCAGATGACATACTAAATGTACTGTAGAGGCTCAAGAAAATCTACGACATGCTGTACTGTATTTGTACTTTATTTATGTGTTAATCTCATCTCTCATGTATATATTTTTGTTGATCAATCTCCTATGTATATAAATTGCTTTAATGATCTCTGCTAGACTGTAAATAGATATATAAAAGCTGTATAGTAAACTTTTTTGTTATAGTAGACATGTATTAGTAAAAATGTATTTCACTGGAGCTTTTCTCCTTGGGCCTCCACTGAAAATGGATGCAGTTGTCCAGTTGGACCATCCCAGTAAACAAATGTTAAATTAATAATAGAAATACAGTCTTTGGACACACACTAATATTAAACTATTGTATCTGCAATCATACTATTCTAAATAGTTAATGTTTTGGATTTCCAGTTGTGACTTTTGTTGAGTTTAACTTTTGATGCCCAACAAGTTGCTGTCCTCCTACATTTTTTGAAGATGGCTGAAAGAGTCACTATGTATAGCCAGTTTGCCCTTCAAGTGCATGTAACATTATTACTCCCCTTTCCACCTTACCTGACCAATCCCGTGATCTCTTGAATGCATCTGCAGATTCCAAACCAACCAACCATTCCGCAAGTCTACAACCCTCTCTGTGAAGAGGCGTTTTTGGAGATCCAGAGAGTGTTAAGACAGTACAATCTGTTTTCTGTGACCCCGTCCTTTTCTTTTCTCTGACTTTCCTGTTAAGGATGACCTCTTTGCATCTCCTTGACATGATCCTGTTTACCAGTATTGTATTCCTCTTTCTGAGCTCAGATGAGGACAGCTCCAGCTCCTCTAGGTTCTGTTCTCATCCTTTCCCTGTATGCCATACATCTTCCTTGAAGCTGTTGTCTAGATTCTACCCATCACCCTACTGTTCCTTTCTTTGCACTGAAGGTGCAACCTTACCAAGGCCATGTACAGTGGATGTATGAACTCTTTGCTTCTTGACTATACTCCTGAGAACACACCCCAGAATTCTGGTTGCTGTTGCCATTAGTCAGAGGTGATCAACAGCCTCCAATCCTTTTCTTACGTTGTTGCCGTCAGTTTCTCTCTCCCAAATGGTACCCCACACCAGGACTACTGTGGCACAAGTGCATCACCTAGCATTAGTCTGCAATGAACATCAACTGCCACTTTTTCATTCACAAAGTCAACCTTTCCAACACCTTTACACTCCTCTCAACAAACCTTCACTGCCGTACTTAGCTTTGTCATGTTGAAGAATCTTGATTTCTATTTCCTTTGATATTTATGAGGCAAACACACTGAAAAGAACTGAATACTAACGCAGAATCTGTGGTACTCCACTAGCTACTTTCCTAACTCCTGACTTCACCCCAGTCACCACATGCAGCAAACCACTTCCTCAGTTTTGGTCCTATATCCAGCCACTTCAGTTTTCCTACCAGCCTCATGTGTGAGACTGAACTAAAGACCTTAATGAAGTCCAACTGGACCACAGCTACTAGTACACCCCTGTCACATTCATTTCTTGCCCAGATTCTCCACCACAGTGCTGAGATCTTCATACCAGCTGACACTTGGCTAAAACCAAACATTTCCAATGAATAAATACTCTCACTCGGCTACAATATTCCTTAACTCAACTGACTCTCTAAAAGAACAAGTTGTGTGTAGTTATATTTTCAAACAATCTGCAACTAAGTCTCTATTCCAAGACGAGCCCTTCTTTTTCAAATGCAGAAATAGTTATAACAGCCTAACAAATCAATAGCCAAAACAAAGAGCATAGCATCTCTTTACAATTCCCCCAACTGCACAACCAACCCATACACAAAGATTTACTTTTGTGAGCTTTAACTAACGTATCCCATGAAACTATCATCTTATGCAATGTTAATGTAAACTGAACTCTCTCAGACCATTTGTCCTTCACAACCAATCAGAATGCCTCCTGCTCCTCCTCCTGTTGTCATCTTTACAACTTCACTCAGGTAATCAATGTCCCTACTAGGTTCAGGAAAATAAGTAGTACAGAAACAATCCTAGAGTGAGCCATAACCACTAATCCAAAAAACACAACCCAGTCTGGAATTCTACCAGATGATGCTGGTGACACCACTCCAACTATGCCATCCACACAGTTCATAAACATTCCAACACACCTTCTACAATTCCAATAGAAAGTTATCTAAATTTAACAAAGATACCTTTATTAACACTCTCAAACTCTACAACTGGAGCATATTAAAATATCTCCCTTTAGAAAAAGTCACACAACACTTCAGTGACACATTTCTAACCATTTAAACCAACAAGCCCCATTCAAGAAGAAAAGAGATGAATCTCACCCTGCCCCTTGGTTAATACTCACAATCAAAAACAACTAAGGAGATGCAAAAATAAAGTATGGAGTGCCTGGTGAGCCAACAAAACTCCTACAAAACACCAGTCCTACCATCACCTACTAAACATAAAAAACAATCTTTGCAATCCTCAGGATCTACCTTATAAAACTCCAAGAAAGTTCCTATCAGTCATAACTCAACTACTGAAACCTGAGAAATCCACCCAGCCCAACCCCCTACTCACTGAACCTGACTTCAACATAGCCTGTAAATTTAATAGCTGTTTCATCAATGCAGCTAAAATACTTACTAAGAACAACTGCAATTCAATCCCACCACCCAACTCTCTAACTACTAACAACTCTAAGTCAATCGCACCTCTGGGGAGGGCATCCTGAACAGCCTGCAATGCTAGGAGGACTACTCTCATCTCCAAAATGATGATGATGTGAATGTCAGCCTCTATGCAAGACCAAGACCTTTGAATTGTCCTCCCTTCAAAATACCCCCACCACCCCAGGAGGGAAGCATCCATGGTGACTGTGGCTGAAGGAGAATGAACAATAAATGATCTTCACTGTTTCATTAAGGGAGACAGTAACCACCAATGAATCTGCTAATGATTCTGTGGACTGCCACTGCCCCTCAGGCGGCATTTGTTATGACTCCCCCCTGCTGTTGGGAGAAACCTTCCAGAGGAGCATCCTGCGAAGAGAACTGTGACTTCCTGAAGAAGAGAGACTTAACCCTTTTCTGATTCCTAGAGAAGGATTGTTTGGCGGGAATGGAAAATCGAACTCTGATGGCAGACAGTGTCTTCCCCTCTTGTTCACTCCTCATCAATGTGTCCTTAACCTTTGGTCCAAAGAAATTAAAAGGAGCATTGACAAAGGATGCTTTGAAGTAGTCTACAAAGTTGTACAGCCGCATCCAGGTATGGCTCCTCAAAGAAATACCAGAACCTGCAGCTCTGGATTCCCTATTAGCTGTGTTTTGGTGATGGAAGTCAAGGTGGCCAAAAAGTCTCTAGCTTCTTCATAGGTTCATAGGTTCATACTAGGCTATCTGCCCTGGGGCAATTATAAGCCTAGCCCGATTCTGTATGGCTTACGCCACCCCTTGATTTGAGTATACTGTGCCCTTTTTAAGGTTTAGTTTACTGTGCCTCTGTCTAATAGTGACAAGGGAGTAATCCCTGGGACAAACGTACGATCCCCCATCCACCTATCGAGATTCTTCTTGAAGAGATTCAGTGAGGTGCACTGGCTCACATGAACTGGAATTCTATTCCAGAGTGAAGGGAGCCTCTGGGTTATGAACCTGTCCCTCCAGCAAGTTCTACTTATTTGTGTGCTGAGGTTCAATTCCCTCGAGCGTGTGGCTCTAAGGGATTTAGATTTACTGAGGTGGAGCATGTCCATTAATTCTGGATTTGACATAGCTTTGTATGTTAGGCATAGATCGCCTCTAAGTAGGTGGTATGCAACTGAGTAGAGCTGGAGTTTTTTTAACTGAGCAGCATATGGCATCTGTTTGAGACCCTTGATCTTCTTGGCGAGATACTTTTGGGGTCTTTCTAATTGCTGCAGGTGTCGGGTAAGGTACATCCCAAAAGGGGCATTGTATTCTATGATGGGCCTGATGAGGGATGAATAAAGGGGCACGATTACCTCTCTTGATCTAGATGTAAAACCCTTTGTGATGAGGCGGGCTATATAGAAGGTCTTTCTAACCACTTTGGCAATGTGGTTTTCAAAGGAGAGATTGCTATCAACTTGGGTCCCCAGGTCCCTAATAACTTTCTCTGTACTTAATGGATTTCCGCCTATGTGGTAATTTGTGGGCACATTGTTTTTGCCAAAGGGTATGACTATACATTTTTTGGCATTTAGCCTTAAACCATGGCGCTGGCACCAGTTATCTGTCTCTGTGAGACCTTTTTGAAGGATGTTTGTGTCAGCTGGAGAGTTGATTATGGCACCCAGTTTGCAGTCGCTCTGAACTTGGTGAGCCATAGTCCTCCCACGTTTGCCTGTACCTCAGAAAAGTATATACCGAACAAGAGTGGTCCCAGGACAGAACCCTGTGGGACTCCACTTGTGACCAGTTTCGAGTCTGACATGGCTCCAGCAACTCTCACTCTGTGGGTTCTGTCTTTGAGCCAGTTTGCGACCCATCCTGTGACATAGGGGTTTATATTTAAGCTGGATAGCTTATCTATGATGCCTGAGTGGGGTATTGTGTCAAATGCCTTTGCAAGGTCCAGATAGGCTGTGTGGACTACCTTCCCTTCATCTATGGCTTTGGTGACTGTTTCGAAGAAGTCAACCACGTTCAAAAGGCAGGATCTGCCCTTGACAAAGCCGAACTGGGTAGGATCTAGTGTCTGTAGGTCCCCAATGTCTTTGTTTATGAGCTCCATGATGATCCTCTCCATAGCCTTGCAGACTAAGCTAGTCAGGCTTATGGGGCGATAGTTTCCAGGGTCCGTAGAGTCTCCACCTTTGTGGAGTGGGACCACTGTTGCTGTACGCCATTCTGTGGGCACATATCCTGTAGTGAGGCTGAGATTGTATAGCTGTTTTATTTGAGGGATTAGTTCCTCTTGGAGTTCATGTAGGATGCAACCTGGGACGCCATCTGGTCCCATGGAAGCATTGTTTTTTGCTTTGGAGAGGGCAGCCTTCACCTGAGCATCAGAGATGTTTGGGAGGCAGCCCTCTGCCGGGATAGATACTTGCTCTTTTGTGGTGGAGAAGTTTGCACTGAACCTGTCTGCCAGGATATTGGCGATGTCTGTGGGTTCAGTGTATTTTTGTCGCTTAGAATCAACTCAGAACAAGTCTGGGAGTTGCATCCCAGGTTTCTAACATAACTGAAAAAGCCTTATGATTGTCTTTGGTGTCCTGTGCAATTTTTCTCTTGAAGCTGGCCTTGGAGGATTTTATGAGGGATCATAATTTTTTGCTAGTACTGATCAGAGATGCCTTCCCTATTTAGGGATTTTGCTCTATCATGTAGTAGCTTCCTCCTTCTGTTGTACAGTTTATTTATGGCAGGGGTCCACCAGACTGGACGCCTGCCTTTGGATGATTGGGTCTTGGTTTTGTTTGGGATAGCATGATCCATGCATTCCTGGAGATGTCCGTAGAATGCGTTTATATAGGATTCTGCAGTTTGGGCTGTAGTTTCCACTGGCCCTGGGACCTTGAAGGATTCCACTTCGGTTTTGAGAAGTGAGAAGTTCGCTTTTGAGAAGTTTTTCACTGTGGTTTTCTGGGCTGGGGGTGGGGTCGGGATGTGGACATCCAGTGAAATTAGTTTATGGTCTGATCTTACCAATGAGGGATATACTTCTGGTGTGGAGCATAGAGTCCCCATGTTGGTAATGATCAGGTCTAGTATGTTGTCCCCTCTTGTGGGAGTGGTGACTAGTTGTTCCATAGCATTTGAGTTTATGATTTCCAGGAACCTTTGGGCTAAGGTGCTGGGGCTTGAGTAGTGCTCCCAGTCAATGTTTGGGTAATTGAAGTCGCCCAAAATAATGGTGTTCGGAGAGATCTTCATGTTCTCCAATGTTTTCAAGAAAAGCCGAGTGGGATTCCTGACTTTGAGAGGGTGGTCTGTAGGATGCTATAAACAGAAAAGCAGTCTTGCCCAGTGTTAGTTGCACATGGATGGTCTCCGATACTTCGTGCAATGCCACTAACCTGGAGGTGTGGATATCCTTGATAAATATGGAAACTCCCCCTCCATTTGTGGTTCGGTCCGGGTTTTGGGGCCGAAAAAGCATGATATGAGGTATAGCCTGGTAGTGCTGGGGTACTCTCTGGAGCCTTGAACCAGGTTTCTGTCACTGCACAGATATCAATGTTCTCCATACTGAGGAGAGCTTTGAGTGTGTGCTTCCTGAGGTTAAGACTTCTGGCGTTTAGCAGCATTACCCTTAGTTTCTTGTTCCTTGTGCTGTCTATGGGGGTGGGTTTGACTTTTGAGCCTTGCCTAAAAAAGGCACTATGGGGGTGGCAAGAGCCTTTGCCAATATCCAAAAGCCCAGTGGTGACAGGTGCAAGCCATCCCTAGTGAAGCAACGTGGCTTGTCGAGCATGTCATCCCAGGCTAACAGACACTGGATCCCCTTTGAATGACACCAAAATTTTAGCCAATTGTTAAAATTGATCATTTTGTCTTTGTACTGTGGCATCATTCTAGGTGAGGGTAAGATGCTGCTCAAGGTCAAGGTCATACCAGCCTGGGCTACATGATCAGAGAGCTCCTCTATGTCTCTTTTCATGTAGTCCAGGGAGGTACATCTCAGGTCATTCACACCAGCATGTACAATGACTGAGTCATATTTGTATTTGCTTTGGAGTGACCTGAGTGCTTGCTTTATGTGGCGGATCCTAGCACCCGACAGGTAGCTCACTGTGACCTTCTCTTTATTCAGCCTGGTGAGTGGGACGTCAGTGTGTCTGACAATAGAGTCACCTATTACAAGAGTATCAGGTGTGTTATTCAGCCTTAAAGGCTGTGGCTGCTTGGCACACTGACTTTGTGGGTTATGTGTTGTGCATGTTTTGTTTTGAGGTAGCATTTGCTTGGATGTCTGCTTTGGAGGTCTCTGCTGCTTAGGTAGATTTTTATTTAGAGCCTCTGAGTATGTTTTTGTGTATTTATGTATTTGGTTTGCTGATGTGGTGGGACTATGTGATACTGGAATTGTGTTGTGTGAGGTTACCTTCTCCTCCTGACTGGTTACACCAGTTTTGACATGAGAGAGCTCAGCCTCCAGTTTGGCTAAATAGTTGCATCTCTCACATATATTTGAACCTGTTTGGAGGAGGAGAGGGTTGTCCGTGTACATGAGACAGTTGTAACATTGCCTCAAAATTCCCAGATTCACCAGCTGGACTGGAGAGGAAACCATTGACTGACCTTTGGACATGCTAGAGTAATATAGGAAAACTGAATTTAATGTGGACCAATAGAGGACAGGGTAATCGTAGAGAGTATAAGAGTAAGTAGTGCTTATGGATTAATAGTGCTAACTTGTAGGATTACTTAAATTGGACCAGTGAAGGGCCTTAGAGTGAGAATATGGTGTTTAAATTGAGAGATAGAGCAGTTCTAAGGGAAAAAGTGAAGAGCAGACTTTGTGGAGCCAGGAATAGTTTAAACCCAATTAGGCGGCGCTGCCCGCTGTTGCGCTAGCTCAAAAATGTGCAAAACCGCGCAAAAGAGGGTTTTAGGAGAGGAAGATGAAGGAGTTTTGGAATTGACCCAAAATGACCAATAAAACTACAGTTTCAAGTCAGTAACCACTCCCACAGGGGCAGGCAGGCTGCTCAATGTTTTTCACTGCCACTGATCAACAGAGAGACTTCCCTTTAGCCCAAGCAAAAAATGGCCTCACAGAAACTTACCAACAGTTCAAGAACAGCAAGCCTGTAACTGAACTTTTTTAAATCTCAGAAAAGTGGGAAAAAAGCAAGATTTTTTTTGTTTTCTTCAGAGATAGCAGAGGTTCACAAGTATCAACAAGTTATAACAGTGCAGTAAATGACCCCACACAAGAGTGCGAGGCCAAAGACAGATAAAATGCAAGTTTTGAGAAAAAAAAAACGATTTTAAAAATAAGTGCAAACAGGAAATTCAGTAAGCAGCTCTAGGTTGTGCTCTAAATACAGTTACTGATGCAGAAATCAAGTTTAACAAGCCAGAAAATGCTCAAAATAGGCAGCTATGCAGAAAAACTTAGCAAATAAACAGAGGAAAAATACTTAAAATCTCAAACGTGGCTCCTTTCTTCTCTCAGCGTTTTCTCCTCTTGGTGGGTGCTTCACCAACAGCCAACAAGCCTGAAAAGACGCCAAAACCATGAGGCAACCAGGTTTTAAGAGAGGAAGATGAAGGAGTTTTGGAATTGACCCAAAATGGCCAATAAAACTACAGTATCCTGAGATTGCTGTGTCTTGAGGGTGCTTGACACTTCTGAGACAAGATCTGCTGAAGCCTTTTCAAATGCAATAAGTAGTTAAGTGCCCTCAAAGCAAAGGTAGATGAGGCACAGGATCACTTCCCTAATCAATCCAGCTTCCAAAACTCCCTGTTCAGCAAGGGGGGGGGTGAATCAAGGAACTCTCTTTTCATAAATCTCCTTTTTGATTGCTACTGCCACCACAGTGGCAGTGACAGCTGGACCCTTGCTCCAATGAGGCCTGTCTTTGAGGGGGGCAAGAATTTTGCCTGGCTTCTTATGAATAGGTTCTGGTTCCTTCCACACTCTCCAAGTCACCAGATCTATGACTGCATTCACAGGGGGAACTACCCATGGAGTGGATGGTCCTATGTCAAAGGCCTCCATAAAAAAATGACTTCTCAGGAGATAAATATTTAGTAGTCTAGCCCCTGTACTGGCAAAGCAGCTCCAATAAGTTGCCAAAAGAGGCATCATCAAGTGGGGACTTAAGGTATCCCTCTCCTTCCTCGAGGTCAGTCTCTTTGGTGAGGGATTGCTACAGAAAATCCAGGTGCCTCCTCCTGCATTTTACCTCCCCAAAATCTCCTGTTCTGATGAAACTGGAGAAGAGGAGGAAGAGTGGGGTACCCCCTCCAAAAGAGCAGCATGGAAGCTAGTTGATGCAGGCTGTTCCAGAGCAGCCTGATGAAAGGTCAGAGGAACAGATGAAAACTGGGAGGGCGTGCCAGTTGGAGACATCTGACCCTTCCCTCTAGAAGAGAACATCCTCTCCACAATATTGAAAACCAAGGTAAAAGCTGGTCACTCAGATCCAAGAGTACTGAAGACAATCCCAAACCCGAAGGGGCATTCCCTAGACCTGGCGCCAAGATCAGCGCCAACCTGTCTACAGCTGAAGCAGGAACCATCAACCCTGACCCAGAAACTCAAGCCTCGACACCATGGCTCTGAGGTGCCGATGGCCCCAAACAAGTCAGGATTGAGGCTACCAAGGAACAGGATGGATCCAAAGACCACCAAGTTGCTGGGTTAAAACTCAACTGGCACCAAAGACCTCAGATCCAAAGGGGCTGAGGGATCCCAGAGTCTGAGTCAGTCACTCAAGGGGTGAACTTCTTGGCACCCATGTCTTGAACACATAATAAACAGGCTATGATCGGCGACCCAGTTATAATCCTCTATGTGTTTCCTCTAGACACAGACAGGAATATACACAGAGAAATATATGGGGGGGGGGTACTATAACAATGAAGAAAGATGCACACGTTAATAGTTAAGTAACAGCTGAAGAAATTCATATATATAACTTGTACATCAATAAAAGCATTGTAATCTTTGTCACATCATTAATGATATTTGATCAAAGTGAAAATGAGCAGTAGTATAGTATGCACTCTGTTTACTGCATATGATATGAAGTTGTGCTTCTTGTAATAAACAGAATATGACATTATGTCACTATAATAAAAAACATGCAAAGGCGTTAACAGTAAACTCTGATGTTCTACTTTGTAAATGGAACAAAATATATACAAAGTATGTCCAGTGATAACAAGGTACAGCAGAGTGTGAAGTAACAGTTATAAATAAGGTGTAGTGGGTTAGTACTGAAGATCTATATGGCAATATCTAATGGGCTTTAAGAAAAGTACAAAGAGAGGAAGGAAATGAGTATGACAGAGAAAGGAGGAAAGAAAGTTGGGGAGAAGGACTTAGAACTGACAAGGACTCTCATAACGGCATGGATAGGGCTAGTAAGAGAGAAGAGGCAGGAAGTGAGTTAATGAAGGACACAGACCTGGGTAATGAATTAGTGAAACTGACATAACAACACGATAAACAACCTTGAAATTAGACAGTATGATGACCCAGAAGGTAAAACAATAAAGCATAGAACCGAAGCTGTCACAGGAAACAGAAGTTTAATCCACAAGCCACAAACAGTTCACATAAACGCCTCCAAATACACAGTACGTTTTCTTTTCTCCTACTTCATCAGATGTGGGCTGCTTCCAATGCTAACACCTTTTATAGAGCACATGGTTTCAAATAACAAATCAGCTTTGCTAAGCAATCAACTTGTAAATGAGAAAAAGAGAAAAAAGTGTTTTTGTGCTTTTAACCTGATGTTAACATTTTATGTTTTATATGATAAAAATTTAAAGGTGTGTATCAATACATTACTAAATCACATACTCTTATTATAAATAACCATTCACTTTTAAAACTGTGTTAAATTTTGGTAAAATGCATGAATGAATTAAAAAATACTAAATAAGTAAAAAATGAAATGAAACTTTCCTTTGATGAAAGAAACACTTCTGCAAAAACTAATCCATTTAGCACTATCTAGTGGCCATACAAAGATTTTGCAAGGAACAACAAAATAACAAACCATTCCCTTTTCCTTAAAACATAACTTACATAAAGTGAGTTCTAAAAATGCCTACTTTAATATATGCTTGGACTATAAATACATACATATGTTAAAAATTAATTTACTACTGTTTGATTAAAAAACATGTTATTAAAATTGCATTCAAATGAACATTAAATAAAAATTACTTAACAAAAAAGATGTTTAGTAAAATGTATGTAGAGAGTTTATAAAGCATTTAGGATAGGGCTAGTAAGAGAGAAGAGGCAGGAAGTGAGATAATGAAGGACACAGACCTGGGTAATTAATTAGTGAAACTGACATAACGGCATGGATAGGGCTAGTAGGAGTGAAGAGCAGGAAGTGAGTTAATGAAGGACACAGACCTGGGTAATGAATTAGTGAAACTGACATAACGGCATGGATAGGGCTAGTAGGAGTGAAGAGCAGGAAGTGAGTTAATGAAGGACACAGACCTGGGTAATGAATTAGCGAAACTGACATAACGGCATGGATAGGGCTAGTAGGAGTGAAGAGCAGGAAGTGAGTTAATGAAGGACACAGACCTGGGTAATGAATTAGTGAAACTGACATAACGGCATGGATAGGGCTAGTAAGAGTGAAGAGCAGGAAGTGAGTTAATGAAGGACACAGACCTGGGTAATGAATTAGAGACACTGACAAAAAGAGAAAGCCAGAGGAGGTAGTGGTCTAAAACCAGCAGAACATGAGGTGGAGTAGAAAAACACTGAGAAGCTTCACAAGGGTTGGGAGGGTGGCCTAATGATTAAGGTGTTTGCCTTAAAAACACAAGGTGCAGGGTTTGAGTCTCACAAGGAATAATTGGGCTAGGCTTAAAATGGCTCACAAGGGCAGTTAGCCTAGTACTAACCTATGAACCTATGAACTATGAACTACTTGGGTCAAGTAATCACACAATTACAGTACCAGTTTCTGCACAAGTGAATTGGTGACCATCTCTGAAGCTCTGTCAAGAGATAAGTTATGCCTTACTTCCTGTGGCAGGTCATAACTTTTCCCTCTTCTCAAAACCAAAATGAAATACCACTTACTTTGATTCCTATTTAATAACTTTCCAGTCCAATTTCCTTCTCCTTCTGCATTATCTCTTATATTGCAAACTCCATACAGTTATTCCATGAAATGTTCCACAACTGCAGTGTCTAATTAAAGTGGGAGAGGGGGCTCCTGTGGATGTAAGGATACTGCTCCTCTACAAGTGAGTGCTGATACTACATTCGTGACTCATACATTCATGTGTACTTACTAGGCACTCAGTCTGCTGATCATTACCAGCCTAGCCAAAACCTCCCATTCAAACGTTCCATCCAGCTTGAATGACAGTACGACAAGACAGGCCATGAAAGAGTTTGAGGCTGCCATCCAGCTTGATCGACAGTAAGACAAGACAGGCCACGAAAGAGTTTGAGGCTGCCATCCAGCTTGAACGACAGTAAGACAAGACAGGCCACGAAAGAGTTTGAGGCTGCCATCCAGCTTGAACGACAGTAAGACAAGACAGGCCACGAAAGAGTTTGAGGCTGCCATCCAGCTTGAACGACAGTAAGACAAGACAGACCAGAAAAGAGTTTGAGGCTGCACTTCCAATTATCAAGCTTTATTTTGAAGGTGGCAAGGGTGCTTCTCTGTTTGACATGTAGTACAAGTTTGTTCCAAAGGTGAGGGATAATATTTTGGGATATGAATCTATCACATCATGTGTCTTATTTATCTGTTGATAAAGGTTTAGTTCATATAACAACCTATTTGAGGTAACATTTGTTCTGTGAAGAAAGGGGGAGGGGGTCCAAAGAAGGTTGCATCTTTTGTGGCTCAAAAGGTAAGAAACAGATCTCCAAGAATAAATCTATAAGAAACTAAAAAAGACAGCAAGCTGACAGTCTGCCCTGATAACTGAGGTTTTTGTGGATATTGATCTTTTTAGTTAAAAATCTTTGAGTTCTCCTAAGATGAGTGATATGTTTAGACAAATACCTGCCAAAAGGTCCATTATATTCAATAATGGATCTAATAAGGTGTGAGTAAGTGAGAATCATGACTTCTTTGGATCTAGTGGAAATGCCTTTTGGAAATCAGATGAGCCACAAAGAAGGCTTTCTGATCTACTGCAGAGACATGATGGTCAAATGATAACAAACTGACAACAGTACCTATATCCCTTACATCAGTGTCTGATTGGAGTGGTGTGCCATGTATATGCTATGTGAAAATGTTTTGTTTACAATATGAATTACGCTACAATTTTTCACATTTAATTTGAGGCCTTTGTCCTTGCCCTAACTGTTAACATGGTCTAACCCACACTGCAGCTTGTGTGTGCCAGTGGAAGACTGAATAACATCATCCAGTTCACAGCTGTCTACAAACTTAAATAAGCAGAAGCCAGGAGTTTTGGCCTAAAGGTGCAGGAAATAGATGCCAAATAGGAGGGGACCCAACACTGCCCCAGGTACACCACTAGTCACTTTGTTTTTGTTTGTTTCAGAAGTGGCACCTGTGACTCTAATCACATGGGTTCTGCCAGATAACCAGTTAGCTATCCACAGCACAGTATAAGGATTTACATTCAGATTTACAAGTCTATCAATAATGGCTGCCTGGAGAATAGTGTCAAAGACCTCAGCCAGGTTCAGATATGCTGCATGCACTGTATAAGCACTATCCACTGCTCCAGTTACTTTTTCAAAGAAATTAATGAGGTTAAAGAAGTAGGACCTTCCTTTGATAAAGTCAAATTGATGAGGGTGCAGAGTTACGAGATTTTTCAATGTCCAGATTAATGAGGTCTGAGATAATATGCTCCATAATTTTACATATGTGGCTAGTGACACTAACAGGTCTATAGTTAATGGTATCCATGGCTGGGCCACCCTGGTCTAATGGCATTACAATGGCTGTTTTTCGGGCATCAAAAATGTTACCCATGGAAAGCCTTAGATTAAACAGGTTAAGTAGGGAATTCAGATAGGCCATATTTGACACTGACAATCAGGCAACTTGGTATAATATCAGGACCTATGGATGACGCATTTTTAGTTTTTGAAACGGTTAAGAGAACTTGTTCCATACAAATTAAATGGGGAATATGGGATTGTACGATAACTATAAACTGTAGGTGGAGTAAAACTTGCACTACTTGTGTCAGCTAGGATATCAACTATTTCCTTGGGTCAGAGCAGGATTATTGTGGACTAGCTCTGAACATTGTTTGTGTATTAGTTTATAACTTCCTTGCACAGTTAAAGAAACATTTTTTTCTTTAATGGCTATTTTAAACTCATATTAACTTTGAGCTTCCTAATGGCTCCACTATTTTGCTAAACAGTGCTCTTAAGGTGGGTGAAAGGAGACCTTTTATAAGTATTAAGCAATTGTTATATACTTTATTCATATGGGTACTCCCATCATAGGTGATTGTTTTTAAATTTCTCACTATATATGTGCAGAAAGGGATTGCCTTATCAATAAAACTATTTAAGTGGGAGTAGGAGTGAGGGGCACAGGTGGTAGCTTTAGCAATGGGATCCATCGGAGGAGGAGTACAGCAGAATTTATTTAGGTCATCAAGTAACTGAAGGAGGTCTGCTTTTGAGAAGTCATTAATGACAAATGTATCTACAGGGGAAGTACCACAACCTTTAAAGGAAAAAAACTTTATTCTACTGGTTTGATTTGACAAGACAGGGTGCTGCATATGGAGACCTGCAAGAAGTGGCCATATTTGCAAGATCTCACTCAAGGAGAGTTAACATTTATAATATCAAGGGCAATCTGACCACTGATAGTATAGATCAGCCAGTTTGTTGATGGATAGTTGAAGTTCCCCAGTAAAAAGTCTTGGGTTTATTGATGTTATCAGAGAATGCGTTACAGCTATCATGCTCAGAAGAGGAAATACAGGGTGTTCTGTAAATAGTTATGAAGTGGTAATTAGTCTTGTTTATAGTTATTTGGAGAGTGAGGATCTCAGATGTGGTGCCCCTGAGGAATCTGTCATGAGGTGATGATATCCTTGACAAATACTGATGCACCCCAACAATTACGAGTAGGTGTGAAGATGTGATATGCACCAATCCCAGGAAGATAGGCAATGTTTTCATTACTCTGAAACATGTCTCTGTAACTACATATACATGAACGTGTTCAAGTTGCAGGGGAGCCTCAAGTTTGGGCATGTTTTTGTTAAGACTCCTGACATTGAGTAAAGCTGTATTAATATGTTCCAAATTAGAATTTACTAGAGAGGAATGTCCACCCGATGGACTCTGCCTACAAAGGGCAATATGGGGCAGTAAAGATTTTAGACAGAAAGTGAAGGTCTTGGTAAGAGTGGTGCTGCCATCCCCTGGCAAAGCAGGAAGGTTTGTCAGCCATCTCATCCCAATCTGACACATACTGAACCCCTCTAGAATGACACCATCTACACAGCCAATTATGTTGTCTCTGAATTGTGACATTATTCTGTGTGATGGCAAAATACTGTTTAACTCCAGTGTTTTTCTTGCCTCAGACACATGTATGACAAGCTCAATCATTCTTCTGCATGTCCCTCTTGGTACAGCATCTAAGGACATTCACCCCCAAGTGCACCACTATCTGGATATGACATGTTTTTCAGGATGGAGGGGATCAAAGAGACACTGTTATATCTCAAATACTGGCTCCAGAAAAACATCTGTCACCCTATTCTTAGCCAGCCTGGTAACGGTGGTGTCTGTATGTCATACAGACACTCCTATTACTAAACATTACCATGGTAAGATACAGTCTCAGTGGGCATGCAGTCCTAGTGATTCATAAGGGCTTGAAGTCTGCACCCTTGTGAATCCTACAGGTATGTGTACTGGCTACGGATGTGAAGGGTGAAAGTGAGTGTGCTGCTGTGTGAGCTAATGTCTGAGGTGTCTTAGTCTTTAGCCGATGAGACGTATGCAGTCGTAATAACCTCAGCATAAGATGGTTTACTCGAAGTGCCCTGTGCTGTGTGTGTATGTGGGTTATGCTTAACAAATGCATTCTGAGCTGAGAAGGTAGCTTCCAAGTTAAGTAACTAATTATAACTCTCACATACTTAACCATAAAAAAGAGTTTTCAGTAAGCATGAGGAACTTACTACACTGCCTTAAAATACCTAATGATATCAAGCTGACTACAGAAAGGGTAAAAACTGACTGAGAGTCTATATTGGCCATTAAAGATGATGGAGTATAACAAAGCAGGATAAAGTAATAACTGATTCTTGACCATGTATGGATGAAGCCCGAAGTGTGTGCTGATTTAACTGTAGCAAGCTGCTTGTAACAGTTGTACAGTTGTAGCAAGCAGCCTGTCATGATGCAGAATAGCTTTTTTTTGTGCTTTCACCTTTGAAAAGACCATTTTTTTTTCATTTTGGCTATTCAATCTTGAGTTGGGGAAGCATTTATGGGAACTGCACAAGGCACCAGATAAACTAATTACGATTCTGAACAAGCATATACAGACATCTAATCTTCTAAAGAATATCTTCAAGACATCAGCTAATGGCAAAATACATTTCCTGATGCATTTCAATTCATTAGGGATCCTTTGCATCACAGTCCTCCATAATGAGTATTTCTTCATTCATTTCAAGAGCAAAAAGCTAAATTTTGTTTGATAATGAATCAGTTCACAACTGTTTACTACAAGTTCCTTATTTTTACAGCACTCAGACATTAAATTCAAATACATTTTAATTACTTATTCGGTCTTCATTCTTTATACAACCCTTTTGTTTAGTTACCTATTTAACTTTCTGGGTTTCCTCTTAACAAAGTCCCTACCCACACAAGCACACACACAACATTCTGCCAAGCTGACTGCACGTAGTTAATCAATAGGTAAAAAACTTTCTTACACTGTGAAGGACAACAACGAGGAAAAAAAAGGCAAACACTACTTAAAACTCCTGTTGTCCACCATGGCAGTAAAACTTGATAATAAAATCAAAACTTTCATTAAAAAAAAAAAAGGAATATAACATAAAACAAGCAGTCCTCAGTCTTCCAATAAGCACTTTCGGCAACTATGCCTTCCTCAGATCGTAAAAAAGGACTGTTCAGCTTTTGTATTTATAAGGCATCACAGCCATTCATGTGTAACACGCCCTTGTTGCAAACCAAAAGGAGGCCAGCTAGCAAAGGGGTATAATTTCCTTCATTATAATTAAAGGCACAGTACTTATTTTTACTATGAGATTGTATATAAGAAAACTAGTAGCATGTATGTGAATACATTATATGAATGAAGCAACATTCAAGTAAGCTTGCTGATCGTATTCCTTCTATTCCTAAGCACAGGTTTTAATGGCACAGTGGTATTCAAGCCTGGCAATCTGTTCGCTCTTAAATTAATTATCCAGCATGTTTCCCTTAACTCTGTGCAATTATGAACATCGCTTCCTCTTGTGGTCTGACAAACTGCCTCTATGGAATTAAATACAAAGTGCTGAGACGGATACTGTACTATATGGGCTGCTAAGGCATTATTGGGATCTTTCTGTTTGATGTCCCTTAAATGTCTAAGGATACGTTCTTTAAGACGTTGATCTATTTTGCCAACACAGAAAGCACTACATTGGCAGCAAGTCGCTAAGTATATAATGTGGGAACTAGTAAAATCAGCATAAACATTAAAATTGTACTGTTGCCTGGAGTAAGGATGTACAAAAGTATTGGAGCTGTCAATGGAGTTGCAAGCTTTGCATCTCAGGCATTTGAAAGTGCCCTTTCTGTTAGAATTGGACCTATTTCTTTCAAAACCATCTTTGTTGCAAATGAGACATTTCAAATTCTTCTTGTTCTTATATAGGAATCTGGGCTGTTCCTCTACAATGTCTTTTATTTTGTCATCAGTTGTCAATACTGGCCAAAACTTCCTAATAACTTCACATACTTGCTTATTGTCAGCAGTGTATGTTAACAAACATTTAAGTTGCTGTGATTGAGTTTTAAAATCCAGACTCTCATGATGACTCGATGTAGGTTCAGAGAAGTAGGGACGTCCCTTTCCTCTCCTTAATTCCTGTAGATCATGCTTCAGTCTTAAATTCTTTCTTTTATAAGATCTTTTACTTAGATGCGTCTCAATATTTCTCTGTTCTGCTACAAAGTCTTCATTCTCAGTACATAATCTTGAAGTTCTTAAGATCTGATTCTCAAAGATGTTATCAAAGATATGTCACGGGTGCATACTCCCCCTATGCAGATAATGATTTCTCCAGGTTTCTTTTTTATGAATTGCTGTACTGATACCTCTACAAGGGTGTAGATGGATCTTTACATCCAGAAATTCTATGGTCTCCGAAGAGTGTTTGACCACAAACTCTAGAAAGTCTGTGCTCTCGTTCATGAAGTTAACAAAAAGGTCCAATTGTGTAGAGCTGCCTCTCCAAAGGATAAAGACATCATCCACAAAACGACCGTAGTACACTAGATATTGTTTCCAGGTATAGGTAACAGTTCATTGTGTTCCCACACAGCCAGAACCAAATTGGAGTAACTATTTGCACACAGAGTGCCCATAGCCACACCCCATGTCTGCAAATAGAAAGAGTCCCCATGCATAAAGATGTTATTTTCCAATACGAGTTCCAACAAGGAACATATTGGTTCTGCTTCCATACTGTTCCTTGCTAAGAAAGATCTTATTGCCTGTAGACCATAGTCATTCGGAATCACCGTAAACAAACTCTTGATGTCCATTGTCACTAGTAGCAAATCTTCATATTTTTTAAGACCCTTGGTAACTAAAAAAAGTTTTTCCAGAAAGTCTCCTGAGTCCTCCAATACAGTTCCTGCTAGTGGCAGGGCCTCCTTTAATTCATTCTCCACGTACATGGAAACAGGTTCAGTTACCCATCCCCTTCCAGAAACTATGGGACATAGGGGTGGGTCAACTGGATCCTTGTGAATTTTGGGGAGTCTGCTGATGTATGGAAACATAGGTTTGGGGCAATCAAAGAACTCATATAGTTCTTGTGAGATGTTTTTCTCTATCAATAGGTCATACCTAATATGGCGGTGTTGTTTGTCGGTGCACTTGAGTGCACCACAGTGAGTCTTGTTTAATCGCCTCGGCTTAACTAAAAATTAAATGCTAGGGCAGGCAGTTTAGTAGTACTAATCTATGAACCTACTAATCTATGAACCTATATAGGTGGCTGCGAAAACGATCTACCTTAGTCGTAGCTTCACTGTAACTTAGTCTCTTATATGTTCTTTCATCATCCAACATAGAGAGCATTTTGTGCCTGTACCATATGGCTTCCATCACCAATATACATCATCCCTTATCAGCAGGCTTGATGACCAATCTATCTGTCTCCTTTAGCTGCTTCAGCATCTCATTCTCATTAGTGGTTAAGTTGAAGAAACGTCCTTGTCCTTTGGTTGTGTTACCCCTTAGTTTGAAGATGTCATCTTCACATAATCTTAAGAACATCTCCACTGGTGGAGGATTAGGGGGAACAAAGCTGCTCAATTTTTTATAAGGTAGCCGTCTACTGTCATTAGCTTGTCCAAAAATACACTTTAATGCAAGGTTCCTGCAAAACATTCTGATATCCAGCACAAATTCACTAATATCAGACAGTAAGGCTAGAATAAAACCCAGGCCCTTGTCTAACAAGGAAATCATATCAGGGCTTAAAATCTTATTGGAAAGATTCACTACTAAACTTGATTCAGATCCAATTAAAGTGTAAGCTTCTTTCTTTTCCATTCTTAACTCTGTGTTCTTAGAGTCCTGTAGTGGTTGAATTTGGAAAAAAACTGGCAAGGGCCAATTTATCGGTGCATGCATTGCCCCTTCTTCTTTCGGCCTAGTTGCTAAATTTGAGGCTAGGGGAGCATTCTTGTTGCCGGTTTCTGCACCCATAGTGGCTGTACTGCTAGACACTTCTCTTGAATCTGTTTCTGATATTATAAAATTGGGGGTCAGTACTGATGAGTTAAGAATGGCAGGGTTGTGAATGGAGGGTTCCAGGTCAGTTAAACTAACATGAGTAATCACATCTTCTCCATTAGGTCTAGAAAAAGTAACCTTCTCCTTATATGATGATAAAGCTCCCCGCCCCTTACTATTGGATTCCTCTCTCGGCCATTCAGAAATTTGGCCTCTTACAAAATCCTGATGGTCACAGGCTAGCTTTTTAACCTTCTGCTGTCTTAGCTTCCCTTCATAAGCATTCAAGTTGATCCGTAACTGCTCTAGGCTATTCAGATGTGAGTCATGCAGCTCTAAGCTTTCTAATTCAGTCTGCTTAGTTGATATGATTGCTGCCATCCTTTCCTCTTCCGGCTTGA
Organism: Protopterus annectens; assembly: GCF_019279795.1. Classification (NCBI taxonomy): domain Eukaryota; kingdom Metazoa; phylum Chordata; order Ceratodontiformes; family Protopteridae; genus Protopterus; species Protopterus annectens. The sequence continues at coordinate 538,476,688 of NC_056736.1, forward strand.
AGAATTCTATCAGCAAGTTCATGTATTGTCGACTTGTTTCAAGATTTATAATTTGCCATTTTGCGAGCAGATCCGGATAAGTGTTCCCACATGAGGGTAAACACTTCAGATCTAGAAGCGGGTTCAATAAGTCTCCCGATATATTAGAAATGTTGCATGTTCTGGCCTCCTTTTGGTTTGCAACAAGAGCGTGTCACAGATGAATGGCTGTGATGCCTTATAAATACAAAAGCTGAACAGTCCTTTTTTACGATCTGAGGAAGGCATATTTGCCGAAAGCACTTATCGGAAGACTGAGGACTGCTTGTTTTATGTTATATTCTTTTTTTTTTTATTAAAGTTTTGATTTTATTATCAAGTTTTACTGCCGTGGTAGACAACAGGAGTTTTAAGTAGTGTTTGTCTTTTTTTCCCTCGTTGTTGTCCTTCACAGTGTAAGAAAGTTTTTTACCTATTGACTGCTTTTGCTTCTTACACTGAACATGGCGAACCAGCAATTGAACTTGAACAATAAACTTAGAACATGCAACATTTCTAATATATCACGAGACTTATTGAACCCGTTTCTAGATCTGAATTTGGGTAATGTAGCTGCTTCCACAGTTGTTGCATCGGTTCAAGACAATAACTTTAATTGTATATTTCGGGAAGTGGAGAATGCAGCTTACCGGCTTAAAAGACTGCAGTGGCAACGCTTCCATATGGAAGCGTGCCTGCATCATCAAATTGTACCTCGAGGTATGCGAGTGAAGTGTTTACCCTCATATGGGAACACTTATCCGGATCTGCTCGCAAAATGGCAAATTATAAATCTTGAAACAAGTCGACAATACATGAACTTGCTGATAGAATTCTTCAAGCCGGAAGAGGAAAGGATGGCAGCAATCATATCAACTAAGCAGACTGAACTGGAAAGCTTAGAGCTGCACGACTCGCATCTGAATAGCCTAGAACAGTTACGGATCAACTTGAATGCTTATGAAGGGAAGCTAAGCTAAGACAGCAGAAGGTTAAAAAGCTAGCCCGTGACCATCAGGATTTTGTAAGAGGCCAAATTTTTGAATGGCCGAGAGAGGAATCCAATAGTAAGGGGCGGGGAGCTTTATCATCATATAAGGAGAAGGTACCTTTTTCTAGACCTAATGGAGAAGATGTGATTACTCATGTCAGTTTAACTGACCTGGAACCCTCCATTCACAACCCTGCCATTCTTAACTCATCAGTACCAACCCCCAATTTTATAATATCAGAAACAGATTCAAGAGAAGCGTCTAGCAGTACAGCCACTATGGGTGCAGAAACCGGCAACAAGAATGCTCCCCTAGCCTCAAATTTAGCAACTAGGCCAAAAGAAGGGGCAATGCATGCACCGATAAATTGGCCCTTGCCGTTTTTTTCCAAATTCAACCACTACAGGACTCAAAGAACACAGAGTCAAGAATGGAAAATAAAGAAGCTTACACTTTAATTGGATCTGAATCAAGTTTAGTAGTGAATCTTTCCAATAAGATTTTAAGCCCTGATATGATTTCCTTGTTAGACAAGGGCCTGAGTTTTATTCTAGCCTTACCATCTGATATTAGTGAATTTGTGATGGATATCAGAATGTTTTGCAGGAACCTTGCATTAAAGTGCTTTGTTCCCCCTAATCCTCCACCAAGGGAGATGTTCTTAAGATTATGTGAAGATGAAATCTTCAAACTAAGGGGTAACACAACCAAAGGACAAGGACGTTTCTTCAAATTAACCACTAATGAGAATGAGATGCTGAAGCAGCTGAAGGAAACAGACAGTTTCGTCATCAAGCCTGCTGATAAGGGATGATGTATATTGGTGATGGAAGCCATATGGTACAGGCACAAAATGCTCTCTATGTTGGATGATGAAAAAACGTATAAGAGACTAAGTTACAGTGAAGCTACGATTAAGGTAGATCGTTTTCGCAGCCATCTATATGACCTATTGATAGAGAAAAACATCTCACAAGAACTATATGAGTTTTTTGATTGCCCCAAACCTATGTTTCCATACATCAGCGGACTCCCCAAAATTCACAAGGATCCAGTTGACCCACCCCTGCATCCCACAGTTTCTGGAAGGGGGTGGGTAACTGAACCTGTTTCCATGTACGTGGAGAATGAATCAAAGAAGGCCCTGCCACTAGCAGGAACTGTATTGAAGGACTCAGGAGACTTTCTGGAAAAACTTTTTTTAGTTACCAAGGGGCTTAAAAAATATGAAGATTTGCTACTAGTGACAATGGACATCAAGAGTTTGTTTACAGTGATTCCGAATGACTATGGTCTACAGGCAATAAGATCTTTCTTAGCAAGGAACAGTATGGAAGCAGAACCAATATGTTCCTTGTTGGAACTCATATTGGAAAATAACATCTTTATGTATAGGGACTCTTTCTATTTGCAGACATGGGGTGTGGCTATGGGCACCCCGTGCACAAACAGTTACTCCAATTTGGTTCTGGCTGTGTGGGAACACAATGAAATGTTACCTAGTACCTGGAAACAATATCTAGTGTACTTCAGTCATTTTGTGGATGATGTCTTTATCCTTTGGAGAGGCAGCTCTACACAACTGGACCTTTTTGTTAACTTCGTCAACGAGAGCACAGATTTTCTAAAGTTTGTGGTCAAACACTCTTTGGAGACCATAGAATTTCTGGATGTAAAGATCCATCTACACCCTGGTAGAGGTATCAGTACAGGAATTCATAAAAAAGAAACCTGGAGAAATCATTATCTGCATAGGGGGAGTATGCACCCAGGACATATCTTTGATAATATTTTTGAGAATCAGATCTTAAGAATTTCAAGATTATGTACTGAGAATGAAGAATTTGTAGCAGAACAGAGACATATTGAAACGCATCTAAGTAAAAGATCTTATAAAAGAAAGAATTTAAGACTGAAGCATGATCTACAGGAATTAAGGAGAGGAAAGGGACGTCCCTACTTATCTGAACCTACATCGAGTCATCATGAGAGTCTGGATTTTAAAACTCAATCACAGCAACTTAAATGTTTGTTAACATACACTGCTGACAATAAGCAAGTATGTGAAGTTATTAGGAAGTTTTGGCCAGTATTGACAACTGATGACAAAATAAAAGACATTGTAGAGGAACAGCCCAGATTCCTATATAAGAATAAGAAGAATGTGAAACGTCTCATTTGCAACAAAGATAGTTTTGAAAGAAATAGGTCCAATTCTAACAGAAAGGGCACTTTCAAATGCCTGAGATGCAAAGCTTGCAACTCCATTGACAGCTCCAATACTTTTCTGCATCCATACTCCATGTAACAATACAATTTTAATGTTTATGCTGATTGTACTAGTTCCCACATTATATATTTAGCGACTTGCTGCCAATGTAGTGCTTTCTATGTTGGCAGAATAGATCAACGTCTTAAGGAACGTATCCTTAGACATTTAAGGGACATCAAACAGAAAGATCCCAATAATGCCTTAGCAGCCCATATAGTACAGTATCCTTCTCATCACTTTGTATTTAATTCCATAGAGGCAGTTTGTCAGACCACAAGAGGAAGCGATGTTCATAATTGCACAGAGTTAAGGGAAACATGCTGGATAATTAATTTAAGAGCGAACAGATTACCAGGCTTGAATACCACTGTGCCATTAAAACCTGCGCTTAGGAATAGAAGGAATATGATCAGCAAGCTTACTTGAATGTTGCTTCATTCATATCATGTATTCACATACATAGCTACTAGTTTTCTTACATACACCCTCATAGTAAAAATAAGTACTGTGCCTTTAATTATAATGAAGGAAATTATACCTCTTTGCTAGCTGCCCTCCTTTTGGTTTGCAACAAGGGCGTGTCACAGATGAATGGCTGTGATGCCTTATAAATACAAAAGCTGAACAGTCCTTTTTTACGATCTGAGGAAGGCATAGTTGCCGAAAGTGCTTATCGGAAGACTGAGGACTGCTTGTTTTATGTTATATTCTTTTTTTTTTTTTTTTTTTTTTGATTTTATTATCAAGTTTTACTGCCATGGTGGACAACAGGAGTTTTAAGTAGTGCATGTTGCTCATCAGGTTAAACCTTTTCTTCATTTTCCTTTTGTATATAAATTTCCAGACCTCTGTGTCTAATTCTTTCTGATTTCTTTTTCACACTAGACTTCAATTCCCATATAAGTATATCATCAAGTTTCATATTCTTACTAGTTATAAGTTTCCTAATTTGGAAACATTTCTTGGCAACTTCTCTAAGTGTGTTCACAATACTTATTTTCAATATGTCTAAAGTCATTGAATATAAAACTATAACAATATAAAAAATAAGACTTTAGGCAATTCCACATCTAGCAGCAATCACATGGTTTCCTAACCACTGAACCTAGGAACTTTCTGATTACACTCACTAGGAGATCTGAACTATATACACAGCCGTAAAGAAAAGGGGACCATGGAGGTACACATACTCTCTAACTCTGGCACTGGGATATTGTGCGACTCCCAAAAGTGCAGAAACAAGATTTTTAGAAGACCTTCGTAAGAAGGACACATCTGGTCCAGTGCAAGAGACACCTGGAATGAAACTGTTTTAGTTCTTGACCTCTGCCCTCATTTGCCAAGAAAATGCACACAGACCCATGACACCACTACAGCAAGTGGTCCTAAAATGCTGGTGTCATGGCTGCAAACAGTGTGCCAATCTTTTCCTTGGAAAGAAAGGCCCTTTTCAACCTTTGGAACAATATACAGTAACCAGGTACCTGCTGACTTGAAATACACCTTGTACTCTTCTTAATAATATAGCAGAATGCAAAGATTTCACATGTAAAGATGAATGCCTTGCCTGCGTTATGGTCTCGGTCAGATTTTAAGACTGCACTGCTGCACTCTTTTATAGCATCAATGTATGTATGCTTACATAGATGCATAAGGTTCTTAAGATTTTTTTTTTTTTAGTGATCAGACCACTTTATTTCCGTCATGTAGGTCTGCAAACATGTTTCACCATAAATTCTGCAGTGATGTACAACTGCCTTAAAGACTCTTGTTACGGCTAAAAAGGGCCCAGGATGGCCAGCCCCACTTTATGATTAACACATGATAGAATAAGTAAAAAAATAAAAACAAAGGAGATAAATGTGATTTTTGCTTTCTTAGAGTCAAAATACATAAACATATACACATATACTGAAATAGGGAGCTCTATATCAGCAAACACATGATGAAAATCAGCTTTACTAGGTCAATGGTAAACTGTTTCAAGCAGATAACTACAAGAAATGATTTTCCAGTTACCTGACAGAATATGGAGCATCATCTTTAAAACAATTGCTCCAGGACCCCAGCCATTCTCCTGTGACGCTGTTAAATGCTTGGATTCGTTTATTTTTCCTGTCAGCCACCCACACCTGTAAAACATTTAAAGTCAATCGCAGTGTCAGCCTGTTGTTCACTGTTACTTTATATTCTGTAAACAGTGCTATTGTTTTGTAAACAGATCACATTATAGCTAGACAATGAACCATAAAGTACTAGTTTCTGATCACTTCCTACATTTACAGTCCAATCCTCTTTACTATTCATAAAGTCATAATGTCAAACTTTGATATAAGGCCACACGTTTCCATACAGAATCGAACTGTCTGGACTTGCTCAAAACAAAGGAAGAATTATTAACTACTGTGCCACCTAGAGGGCAAGAAGAGACTTGACACCACTGCTGAAGGTTTTCATAACTGGTGTGTGAAGGATGTAGAAGGAAAGCATCACCAAAGTACAGCTAAATCCTCAATAAATGTGGGTCTCAACCTTACATGAAGGTGTAAGAATGTGGAGCACAGCTAGCCCCAGCCTCCCCAAAAGACTCTGTCAACTTACAATGCATCATTTCAGGGCACCCTGAGGGAGGGGAAACATCCCAACAGAAAAGACAATCCTAGTCACCCAAAGTCAAGACTGAACCCATGCTCAAGCTGACAAGCCTAGGCAATGATTTCCCTATGCATAGTGAGGAGTGACTGGCAAAGGAATGCATAAATTCATTGCCTAAAGGTGGTAGACCACAAACAGGAGCTTGGAGGGTCATTGCTTCTGCAGAAGGTCATCCCGCTATAATGCAGCCAGGGAAACCATGGGGTTCTCTATTGAAAAATCTTCTCAGGAATATCAGACAGGAATCAAGAAAATCGTCGTACAAGCAGTATGCAGACAATGAGAGCCAGTGAGCCTTGAAATATTCCAATGTGCGCTTTAAATCAAGCCAACACGTCCAGTTCAGTACAATTCAGTACAAAGATGCTTTCTTTATTCAGACAAACAAGAAGGTATAAGTGCTTTCGTTCCAAAAATAAAAGCAGGAACTTCATCAGATACAAGGAAATTACGGAAGTAAACTGTTTTAAATACGAAATCTTACATGACATCACTTCCTGGATTAGTGAAAACCACTCCCAAGTCTGAAACAGTCTTCTGGAACAGTAGTCTGAAACACTACACATAAATGTTTCAGCACAAAACAGTATAAATATCAAAATATAAAAATACATATAAAAACTGATTGTGCAAATGTCAGCACCCTAAACTATGTATTATAAACACAAGAATAAATATGTAAATATGTGTACATATAAAAATGCTTTTAAAAAAATATATATGTATATAAAAACATATAAGTAAAATATGCATACAGTTAAAATCCATTTGGAACAGATGGATAAATTTCATGTATATATACATATAACAGGTATGAAGGCCATTTAAAAAAAAAAAACATTTTTGTACTATATCCATATCTAAAGGGAATCCTTCACCTCTCAAGAGCCCTCAATTTAAGCAGACTGCTTATGGAAAGGCTGTCATTTAAGCCTGGCCAATGAGTGGCATCAAGTCGTAATTGCCATAGCAACTCAGCTTTTTCGAGTAAATATGGCCAGGCAGCCTCCCATTATGTCTTTTTTGGACTTCAAGTACTACAAATTTGCACTGATGATTGTTGTACTCACTAATGTGTCTAGCAAGTGCATTCACTTCACTAGCATCCCTTATATTCCTAAGGTGCTCGCTGATCCTATTTTTAAGCTTACGTTCCGTCTTCCCCACAGAAAAACATGGGCAAAAGGAACATAAAGTACAATAGACCACTCTTTCAGTTAAACAACTACACCTCTCAGGTATTTTTATTTTTGTTCTATTAATTTCACATTCACTGACTTCCAAAATGAAAGGGCAAAATTTAAATGCCCCGCACTTAATCATCTGACAATTCCTATAGATTCCATCATTATCACGCTCGAAAATGTTCTTCAAGTTAAAACAAAGTTGAAAACACACACAGGTATTTCTCCTAAGATTTTAAAAAATTCTGTCACTACTCAACAAATTCCAATTCTTACACAGAATATCTTTAATATTGTATGCGTCATTTGAGAAGACAGTTGAAAAACTTGTGTGGTAATTAGTTACTTCAGACCCAGAGGAATGGTGCCCCCTATATATTTCCTGGTTATGGACAATTGTTTGATCATTCACAACAATGTCCGTGACTGTTTCAGTTATGTTCAACCCAGTCAAATCGGGATGGTCAGTATTAGGGGTGCCCAAAATTGAGGCAAAATACCCACATTGTCTTTTCTCACTAATCTCCTTCATGATGTTGTCAATTAAATTGGGGGGTAACCTCTTCTCAAGAACCATTTATTTTAAGTTAAGGCATTCTATGGTGAAACCTATCCAAGTTGTCACCATTCGTGCTGCACACATATTGCCCCTTAATAACTGCATGTTTCTGAGTGAATGGGTGGCAGCTGTCAAAATGCAGAAAACTATTGGAATAGGTTTCTTTTCTGAAAATTTCAGCCAAAAATCTCTGTTGTTCCAGTTCTTTCTCTAACAGAACATCAAGATAGGAAATTTCATATGCATTAACACTATATGTAAACCTCAAAAAGGAGGTTGAGTTGTTAATATAGTTAATGAATTCAACAATTTGGTCTCTAGGACCTTCCCATAAAACAAACATGTCATCCAAATACCTCATGTAAGTATGACAGAATCAGAAATATGTTGATTGTTTCAAAGTACATTTTTCCCATTCCAACATGACGATATTGGCATACAGCCCCGCACATGCTGAACCCATAGCAACCCCTTGTGTTTGTAAATAATACTGATTGTAGAACAAGATAAAGTTGCTTCTCAGCACCATATCCAAAAGCTGTTCATAGATATTGATTTTGTCCTGGTGTATTCCCTTAGAAAACAAATAATCACAAAACCATTCCTCCCAGACACAATGTAAATTACTACATCAATTGTAATAAATAAAAAGTCAGACCTAAAACAAGTGTTATTGATTTTCCTTAAGAAGTCCCAGGAATCAATACATAAGTGGGGTTCATCCAAAAGTAACTTCTTCAATTCAGTATCCAGAAATTTGGCTAAGAGGTGCATGACTGATCCCCGGGCACCAACAATGGGACGCATGGGTGGTTGTTGAATGTTTTTATGGAGTTTTGGCAAACCAAAAATTGTGGGTGTAACTGGAAATTCCATTGTCAGATACTGTAGTTCGTGGATTAAAATGAGACCATCAATAAATAAGTCCTGGATGTACCCCCTTATTCTACTGTATGTGCCATTTAACTCATTTAAGGAAGTTTCACACTAAGTATCTGTCTCCAAGATAGATTTCATTTCGTTGATATAGCCATCAGTTCTCATAATGACAACCCCACCCCCTTTATCTGGTTTCATTATTCTGATGCCATATAGTTGTTTTAAACAATTCAGCTCATCTCTCTCTTCTTTAGTTAAATTACTACTGAAACTATTGTTTCTAAACCTGTTACCCAAATTTCTAATATCGAGTTCAAAAATTCTCTCAAAAGATGCTAAAATAGGATGGGTGGGGGGATTGTAAGAACTGGAAAAAGCCGAAAAAGTACTCGAAAGAAACGAGTTGCTATGGCAATTACGACTTGATGACACTCATTGGCCAGGCTTAAATGACAGCCTTTCCATAAGCAGTCTGCTTAAACTGAGGGCTCTTGAGAGGTGAAAGATTCCCTTTAGATATGGACATGGTACAAAAAGTTTTTTTTTAATGGCCTTCATACCTGTCATATGTATATGTACATGAGATTTATTAATTTGTTCCTAATGGATTTTTAACTGTATGCATATTTTCTTATATGTTTTTATATACATATATATTTTTTTTCAAAAGCATCGTAAAAGCATTTTTATATATACACATATTTACATATTTATTTTTGTGTTTATAATACATAGTTTAGGGTGCTGACATTTGCACAATCAGTTTTTATATGTATTTTTATATTTTGATATTTATACTGTTTTGTGCTGAAACATTTATGTGTAGTACTTCAGACTTCTGTTCCAGAAGACTGTTTCAGACTTGCAAGTGGTTTTCACTAATCCAGGAAGTGATGTCATGTAAGATTTCCTATTTAAAACAGTTTACTTCCTTAATTTCCTTGTATCTGATGAAGTTCCTGCTTTTATTTTTGGAACGAAAGTGCTTATCACCTTCTTGTTTGTCTGAATAAAGAAAGCATTCTTGCACTGAACTGTACTGAAATGGACGTGTTGGCTTGATTTAAAGTGCGCATTGGAATATTTCAGGGCTCACTAGCTCTCATTGTCTGCATACTGCTTGTGCAACAATTTTCTTGGTGGTTTGTGCATTTTTTCGTCTTTTACTAGTAATCTGTCATCAAAATCCCTACACTGGGACATAGACAGCATGACGATAGGAGGTACTGCCAACCATGCGAGGAGAAACAGGGCAGTGGATGTATGAGTTATGCAAGCACAGCTAGCTGGTATTTTGTAAATAATTATATGTCATTTGTACATCAAACTGATTTGTACAGATGCTTGTGCTGAAAATCTATTTGTGAGTTTTGCTTGTGTTAAAATGCATCAACAGTGCACCCTGCTGGAATGAAAAGAAATGTACAGATATTGTAACTGAATTAAACATATATGTTTTAATATAGGACACTGGGACAGCAGAGGTTAACCAGCTAGCTTTTGGTTCATAGGTTCATAGGTGTGTACTAGGCTAATAACCCTGGAGCCTTTACAAGCCGAGCCCACAGAAGTGCTCTGGCATCATGCTGCCTGACGTTAGTTCCCAGTGCCTCTATCAAGTAGAGCCACTGGAGTGATCCCCAGGGGGTGAACTTTCCATTTCAAATCCACTCATCAAGATTTCTCTTGAAGAGGGCCAGTGAGGTGCTCTGCTTGACATGTATGGGAAGTCTGTTCCAGAGCATGGGCATTCTCTGGGTTATGAACATGTCTCTCCAGCCATGTTCTGTTGATTGTGGTAATGATGTTGAGGTCTCTGGAGCATTTGGTGCAGAGGGATTGCAATTTCTTTAGATGTAGCATTTCTAACTAAGCTGGGTCAGACATGGCTCTGTAAGTCAAGCAGAGATTGTCTCTTAGTAGACAATATGAGACAGAGAATAGCTGGAGTTTTTTTGAGTCTATCCATGTAGAACATGTGTTTAAGGCCTAGGATCCTCTTCATGAGGTACATTTGTGGCCTTTCCAGCTGTTGCGTGTGTCTAGTGAGGTACATGCCAAATGGGGCATTACACTCAATGACTGGCATAATCAGGGAAGAGTAGAGAGAGATGATGACCTCTTTCTTCCTGTCTGCAAAACCCTTGGTAATGAGATGTGCCACACAGAAAAACTTTCTGACCACAGTGGCAATGTGGTGGACGAAGGAGAGGTTGCTGTCACTCTTATAACACCTTCAGTGTTCAGTGAGCTCCCATCAATTTGGTAATAAGTGGGAACTGAGTTTTTTCCATAGGGGATGATGACGCATTTTTTGACATTAAGCTTAAGGCCATGGTTTTGACACCAGTCATTGGTCTCAGTGACGCCTTTCTGTAGGACGTCTACATCCCTTGGGGAGTTAATAATGGCTCCCAGCTTGCAGTTATCTGCAAATGTGGTCAGCCAGAATCTCGCCATGTTGGCCTGGACTTCTGAGATATATATGCCAAAGAGGAGAGGACCCAGGACCAATCCCTGTGGGACTCCACTCATGACTTGTCGGCAGTCTGACTTGGACTCCACTACTTTCACACTGTGAGTTCTATCTGTGAGCCAATTTGCAAGGGGCAAGAGTACGACCAGATATAAATGGAAGTTCAACGAAAGCTCGGTGAGCCCATACACTATCAAAAAAGCATTCCAACAAGTAAGACAATAGTTTATAACTTATCTACACATATTTTATCGAACTTTGAGATTCATATCCTTGTTAATTAGGTCCATGATAATGCACTCCATAGCTCATTCCAATCAACTGATATGATAATTACTGATGCTATTTTTGATGTGAAAATGTTTACACGGAATTTAAGTTTGACAAAGCCTGATGTTCTGTGATTAAACAGGGCACACAGATGTGGTGCCATTTCAGTTTGTAGAAGGCCCAGTATGTTTGTACCTAAACAGAATGCGCTTATTAATGCTTTTGAGCAAATTTGTATTTCTAATGTCATTTAGGTAAAGTATATAATGATAAAAAGAAAATGTTGGCAAAATCTGTTGTCAGTAAGTGGCATAATTTGCAGTAGAGATGAATACACTACACTACATGATTTAGCATATAATAAAAGTTTGGTCATTAGACCTGCCTTCATAGCTGGGCAAATTGTTTTGATGGATAAAATTTTGTTGAGGCTAATAAGGGATGTTTGAAGTCTTGGGATACTAGGTTTTCACATCAGATTCTTCCTTCTGAACAAGTTGATTTACTGGTAACTTCGGTTTCTAATAATATTGGCTTCCTTTTTGGAAACAACATCTTGGTTCTGTTGGGTATGGCTAGTTCCATGCATTTATGTACGTGTTCATACAGTGCAGTGGTGTATGATTCGGTAGTCATACATCTATTTTCCACTGACATGGGTGACATGAAGTTTGCCACTGAGTTATGGATTTCCATGGTGATTAGTTTGTGGTCAGATCCAACTAGGGAGGGGTTGACTACTGGTGTAGAGCAATGGTTGCCCATGTTGCATAAACAGGTCAAACCAGTTGCCTCCCTTAGTGGGAGAAGCATTGGGCTAGTGTATTGGTGCATGAGTAGATTTCCCAGTTGATGGAGGAATCGATTAAGTCACCTAGTATGAGAGTGTTGGGTTGGACCCTAATAGTTTCCAGGGTGCTTTGGAACATGAAGTGAGAGTCTTGGAACATGGCTGGGGACCTATAGCAGGCTACAACCTGAATTGCCATCTTACCCAATGTAAGTTGTACCTGGAGTATCTCAGATGCATTATGCTGGGCTACTAGTCTGGAGGTGTGCATATCCTTTATGAATTGAAAGACACTGAACATTTGAGCTTGGGTCCATCCATGTTCTGGGGCTCAAAGTGCTTTCTGCTGCTTTAAACCAGGTCTCTGTTATAGCACAAATGTCGATGTTCTCCATTTTGAGGAGTGCTTTGAGCAAGTTGATCTTGAGATTTAGACTTCTAGCATTGAGCAGCATGACCCTCAGATTGCATTTGTTTATACCTGTTACAGTGGTAATCTGGTCTTTGGAACATCTCCTAAAAAGGCACTGCAGGTGTGGCAAGAGCCTTAGCCAATATCCGGAAACCCAGGGGTGACAGATGCAGGCCATCTCTGGTAAAGCATCAAGGTCTGTCAACCATGTCATCCCAAGCAGACAGATACTGGATCCCCTTAGAATGACACCAGAAACTTAGCCATTGTTGAAGTCAATCATTTTCTTCTTGTACTGTGGTATCATTCTGGGTGACAGTAGGATGCTGCTCAGGGCTAGGGTTATATCTGCTTGGGCCACATAACCCAAGAGCTCCTCCATACCTCTTTTCATGTAGCCCAGGGAGGTGCATCTCAGGTCATTCACACCCACATGGACAGTGACAGAGTCATACTTGTACTTTAAGAAAAAGTAAGGAACATAGAGTCAGGTGACCATGATGAGTTCATTCTCAAGCCATCCTGGATATTATGCTTTACAGGGAGTAATCTCTGAATATTGAGTATTCTGTGTGGGAATCTGACATTTAAAAGGAGGTCCATTCAATGAATTTATTGTGCCTTCTATAGGAGGTTTGTTGATGACCTTTTTATTTTATGAAAGGGTCCATCAAAGTTTGTACAATTACTGCCTGTGAGAACTCTGTGGTTTACTGTAAATGTATATTCAGTATTTCCTCAGATTTTTGAAATTTACAATTAAACTTTTACTGTGGTTGGTCCTTGTAGAAAGTATTTAATCTTTGAGAGTGCTTATATGTATTTGAAAAGGATACAAGTCAGAATATAATTAGTACTAAATTATATAGGAATAGAATTGTGTGTGTGTGTGTGTGTGTGTGTGTGTGTGTGTGTGTGTGTACCAATCACTGCTGTACCAGTGGGTTGTGTGCTTGTCACGTAAATCAACTGTTGAATAAGGACAGCATGCATCCTAGCTACAGTTTTAGGAACGTTGCTAGGAATCAGTTTTTCAGGGCATCAAGGTTGAATGCAAAAGACTGTGATTATAAGGAAAAAATGAAAAGAACCCAAGATGAATTATTAGAGAGAGGCTATGAATTTGATTTAATACAAAATAATTCTGCAGCAGTCAGTCGGTTAAGGGACACATCAGCTAAGCCTTATTTTTCAGAGAAATTACCTAAAACTAAATATAAATCAAATAGCAAACTTAGAATGTCCTTCAGTTATACTAGAGATGTAAGTATATATACTCAAGTGATTAATGAACACTGGGATATTTTAATGACAGACGATCAGATTAAAGAAATAGTGGGTTTGAGACCACAGTTTTGTTTCAGGAATAAAAAGTCTCTGAGAAAAAGATTATGCACTAATAAGGAACATACCACCATGGTTGAGGTGTTAGGTACCAAACCTTGTGGTAAATGTAAATACTGTGATTACATATCTAGAGAAAAGTGTTTCAAGCATCCAGATACTAATGAAACATTTGATATTAGGGTGGAAGCCACATGTGAAACTTCACATGTAGTTTATCTTGCTAATTGCACTATCTGTAATAAATGTTATATTGGCAAAACTGATCGTACTTTGAGAGAAAGAATAAGGGAGCATTTATATCATATAAAGAAAGGAAACAACAGTAATGCTCTTGCTAGACATGTTGTAAGCACAGATGAACAGCATACTTTTAAATTTGTAGTAGTAGGTAGAACTTTTTTAAATATTACAGGTGAGAATATTAGGTCCCAGACAGAAGAATTAGAAGCACAATGGATAGTGAGACTCAGAGCCAACTTTGGACATGGCCTTAATGACTGTGTCCCTATCAAACCACTTTTATATAAAAGAAAGTTACGTAGATGAATGCTTGTATATAATACAGTTCTCCATTGCTCTTAATCAGGTAATATACTTGTATAAATTTTTATATGAATTTTTATATTTTTATCAGAAAATATATTTAGATTGATGTTTATATGTATATATCTTTAAATCTAGATACTTTTAAATTTAATTGATGTCATGTGATGTTGTTGCTAAGTATATAAGGTGTGGTCTTTTTAGTTTATGTATACACCTGATGAAGCTATATGCGAAAGCGCTTGTGTGTTCATTAAAGTTGTGGCTGCTCAAGATATTTGGATTCAGTGAATTTTTTACATTTTCTTGGAACCTGGAACCTGGAGCCTTACCTTTGCAGTATTTTTGGTATTGTTTCTGCAATTTTCATCGTTTTCTGCAAAGGACTTTGGTGTATAGTATGTGTTCATATCCTTTTCATCTTTTTTAAGCAATTCTAACCTTGTATGCAAGTTGGTGTACTCCTAAAATTAAATGTGAACAATTCACAACTCACTATGCCATATATAGCTGGTTTGTAATATACCCTTTAATTCAATGCTAGCCTGAAAGGAATATTACAGGAAAATATTGTAAAAGAAATTAGAAAATAAATAACAGAACCAGACACTATAAATTAAGTTATAAAATGCGCTTCTTCTTTCTAATTAGCAAAAAGAAAATAACTCCTTTAACTTTCACAGCATAACACCTTACACACTTATTACATTTATAGTCCAATCCCCTCTTGGCTGGGTTAGAACATAAGGGCATGCAACTGCATGCTGGGTACTATATTTGCATTACACAGCCATTCACTGCATAGACTATGTTAAATAAAGTGCATAAACAATACATGCATTACTTACAATGTCTAGTCTGTTTCTTACAGTGCTTACAATATTTTGATTGCATAGCTTCCACTATTCAAAGGCCTCACTTAAATCTTCTTTCAGGCTGCTAGGAAAGATCCAACTAATCTAGCAAGATAAAAGTAGATCCTTTTTTATGCCGACATGTATGGCTAGTGTAAACTACTGCGGTTGTTCCTGAAGATAAAACCCAACTCCTTCACATTTATATACATCCAGATTGTGTATGTATTTATAACATACTACTCTCCCAAGCAAATGTTCCAAAGAAGATTATTGCAAGAAAACAGGTGCACCTTCATTCTAATCTTAAAAAAGACAATACTGTGCTGCAGCCTCCGCCTGTTTCTCAAGTGCTACTTTGAATCACAAGCTGCAAAGCATGAAAAATGCTTGTTCTCATGTTTTAAAATGCAAACACAACATCACACTATCTTGGGTAAAGTTCCAGTAATGTTAAATGAAACATCTCATTCAATTATTTTAATAGTCTCTGTGACGCCCCACCACTGAAACAGTCAGTAATCAAGGAGCCTCAATCCTCACCACTAGCACCAGTGGGGGACGTACATTGGGAGGATGACAAGTTCACACACAGTATTTCCAGCTGCAGCTCACTGCATCAAATGCACTTTCCCTTAAGAGCACACAAAGACCAGTCAGTCTGGGGCTGGTTTCTCCCTCTTTCTCCAGATCCCCAATAAGACTCCCCACTGGCACAGCTATAGAGTTGAGTCCTTAGCCAGGTGTCCAAGCCAAGTCCTCCAACACTCTCTCTGTCCAACCAGTGCTTCGTGTCCCTGCCCAAGTAACTGACACACACACTTTGAGATTTGATTTATACACAAACACATACCTGGGAAAGGCTGGCACAAGTTTACTAGCTATGCCCTCTTCTGCTCAGACGATAAGGTAGTTTTCACTACCACCAGAACTCTTATCAGCTACTTTAAGGCCCTTAACAAAGGGTGTCCAATCTTACTGTGTAATGTTACAATTAATACAAATGGTAGTTTAACCAACAGCAAGGCTATTAGGAGTGGCCCATAGTGTCACCAAATAAATATGCAAGCACTCTCAGAACTATATCTGGACAGATGGACTTAAATATATTTAATAATAAATAATAAA
Organism: Protopterus annectens; assembly: GCF_019279795.1. Taxonomy (NCBI): domain Eukaryota; kingdom Metazoa; phylum Chordata; order Ceratodontiformes; family Protopteridae; genus Protopterus; species Protopterus annectens. Next base: position 538,493,067 of record NC_056736.1, read on the forward strand.
TAAACAAGAAAATACTCAATATGTAATTACAGTGACATCAGAGTTCAAAAATCACAGGAAATATTTAAAACAACATTGCAGGACAGTCTCAAATAAATAAAGAAAACATCTAAATTAAGCTTTGCTATATTCCTGACTGTATCTAAGAGAATTACTATACTGTTCTATACACTTACTTACACATAGCAAGGCAGATGTGTAATGAATGGATCTTGTCAGGTCCAAGACAGAATACAGAAAGCTCTGTCTCTCTCAGAAAGTTCTTAAATTAATATCTCAAATATTACGTCTGGGATAGCTTGCAGAATTACCTCATTTCTTGTCATCTGACTCCATCCCAGGTGACCCCCCCCCACTGCTAGAAGTATATCGCAACTACCTGTGAAAATACATTGAACTCAGGTCTTTGGCACATGGTAGAAGTCATAAAGCAATAAAATAGTTCCAAGAAAATACAGAAAGCTCCCTACTTTTAGACATTGTGTCTCTTGCTGCACTGAAACTGAAAGATAACATCTTTTTATAGCCTGGCCATAAAGTAATTTAATTTCAGCTATTTTTCTGACGTTAACCATCTGTAATCCCATTTCCAATGTTAAAATATATATCTAAAGATTTACAACAGTGCAGGTACATTTCTGTTCTACTCCAATAGGGCATGGTGTGGTTATATTTTAAGGACTTTGCAAAAACCTTTTCAATACACACGTCTATACCAGCAGTTTGATATACACCTGACATACAGTTCTAATACATTTGTAACACAAGTATCTTATATGAATCATGTTGATATTCACAAATGGTATATAATTACTTAAAAAATTCCAGACAGCTGGGCTGACAGTATCTCCTTTCGTGACAGTCTCATCCACTGAACTTATACAGCAATGTTGTTCTGTAGTCAGTTGATAGCCAGCTGGCTCACTGACAGGACAAAAGACATTAGGATAGGAGACTCTACCACCACAGAGAGGCCTGTCACTAGTGGAGTGCTACACAAATCAGTGTTGGGGCCTCTCCTTTTTGGCAAGTACTTCTCTGAATTCAAGGCAAATGTCAAGGTTCTCTAGCTGACCAAGTTTACAGATGATTGCAAACTAGGCACAGCCATTGAATCCCCAAATGACAAAGACACCCTTCAAGAGGGCATGATGAAAACAAACAACTGTTTCCAGAGTTATGGACTACAACTCAGTGCGAAAAATGCATAACAGGACCATATGGAAGAGGGCTAGCCCTAGAAATTACCATACTGATAATACACCCCTAAATGTAAACCCAGTAGTCAGGAATCTATGAACACACATTGACAGCAACCTGACCTTTGACCAACAACTGTCTACTATGGTGAGAAAATCATTCTATGATGCACAACTTATAAGTAGCATCCAGGTCCAAGGAGGTCACTGTTTACTCAGCTCTCATCAGACCAATCACTGAGTACAGTGCACTCTTACGCATGTACCTAACCAGCCACTTGCAACAGCTTGAGAGACCACAGAGGTTCTTCACAAAAAGAATACAGACAGTAAACAAGTCCTATATGGACAGTCTTAAAGCCCTATCCCTGTACATGGTCTCAAACAGACTGCTATGTGGAAATCTGTGCCTAGCATCTGCTGATACTTCGATGATGGACATGTTACACATCCACAAAACAGTATCAGAAATACCACATCTAAGGACCTTAACCTCACATGTGACATAAACAAAACAAGACATGTTGGAGGGAGAGGCATGTGTTTCAAAGATTACCCCTTCTCTGGAACAGGCTTCCCATCCACATGAAGCAAAGTTCATCCCTATACCTATTTAAACTTAACAAAACACCACAAATCAGCTGTAGTCACTAGGAAGAATGTAATCATTAATACATACTAGCAGGTAGCTTTTACATGTAATGCTTAATCAGGTAATAGTATAATATTTTTATAAGGCCAGTAGTCATGTGACAAAGACCATGTGTCTTGAAAGTACCGTCAGTAATAAGTCAAAAAATCATTTATATTAAACATAATCTAGATAAATTTAAACATATATAAAAATAAGTTAAAACACATAATACAGCGTGCGTGTGTGTATGTGTGTGTGTGTATATATATATATATATATATATATATATATATATATAGATTCACTTTATAACACTGAAAACTCAAAACACTGAAAATGAGAAAACTTCATAATATAGAAGACCAAAACACTGAAAACTCAAAACACTGAAACTCAAAACACTGAAAATACATATCATACATATACTGAGTTTAAACAACATAAATCATAGCACTTTCCACCAAGTGTAAGCAGGGGGGCAAGCCCCCCAGCACTGCCAATGTGGGGGGCTGTGCCCCCCACACCCCCTGCTACTTAAATATATCAACTCCAAGATTGCACTTAGTGTAGTGAAGTGCAATCTTGGAGTTGATATATATAAGTAGCAGGGGGTATGGGGGGGTGCAGCTCCCCACATGGGGGGTGCAGGGTGGCTTGCCCCCCTGCTTACACTTGCTGGACAGTGCTATGATTTATTTTGTTTAAACTCAGTATATGCATGATATGTGTTTTCAGTGTTTTGAGTTTTCAAGATTTTGAAGTTTCAGTGTTTTGAGCTTATATATATATATATATATATATATATATATATATATATATATATATATCTATAAGCACACTTATGAATTCCATTTAGACATATATACATACACACACACACACAAACACACACATACACACACAAATCTATCAATTCAAACAGCTATACGTTCATTAAACTTTTATATTACAGTATTAGTTTGTAACTGAATTTTTTATTTTTATTTAAAATGCTGGATGAGTTGGTGAGAAGGGGTGGGAGTCAATGGATGAAGCTTACCCATCCTTGGGGAAGGTTGGCAATCCAATCTGCTGCATAGCTGACACCCATCAGAGGGATAGGTGTACAATATGTAGCACTGTGGACTAAGGACACATGCTTGGAATAGAAAACCATTCATGATAGCCTATGTGGGGCACATGTGTAGTAATGCACAAGTGTCAGGGGAAAGGTACAGTAGGCTGTTACAGTGAGGACAGTACACATCAACCACCACGGTGAGACCACATTACAGAGAAGAATACCTCCCCTCTCTAAAGGGGATTACATTACCAGATGCTACTGAACAGCTGTCCAGGCCTGGAAACAGTTATGGTCTGTCCTTAAATGCAGATGGCATTGGCCTGGGGTATTTCAAGTCAGACTCTCAGACTGTTGGGATGACGGCATAACCTAGTAAGCATAAAAGAAAGAAAGGTCTGTGTGCTGTGTGAAGGGATACCAAAACAGCCTGAATGGTTGTCTGGATGCTGACCATTACCTGGATGCGTCCGTCCCCAAAACCCAGCTGCTGAAAAGTAGCTTGCTATTAACCTAAACTCTTCTGGATCAAGGGTCATCGACTGATTGGCATGAGGTGCAAATTAGTTGTGGTATCCTGGGGAATGCACAGACATAATGGATAACAATGCTTTAATGGTCTGCAGTTACAAGGGACAAAAAAAGCATGTGGAAAATGGTTCACTAAAAGGCAAAAGCATCAGTAAGGCTGACTTAGGCTTGAAAACAAAATCAAACACAAGTAAAATAGCAAATATTTTAATATATATTTTGTATTTATAAAAGATAAAATAACTTCATAGTAAGATTACCATATAAAGAACTTCAAGGTGCAACTAACCTTAGGCAAAACTGATATACAACTGGTAGCATGTTACAGACCACCCTCCCAATCTCAAGAACCCCACTCAGCCTTCCTGAAGACATTGGAGGACATGAATGTATCACAAAATACCATCATACTGGGAGACTTCAACTACACAAACATAGATTGGGTACATTATTCTAGCCCTAATACCCTAGCCCAAAGGTTCCTGGAATTCATAAATTCAAATGCACTGGAACAACTAGTCACCTCTCCCACTAGGGGAGATAATATACTAGACCTGATCATCACAAACATGGGGACAAAATCACTAGTGAGATCTGACCACAAACTAATCACCCTGGATATACATATCCCACCTCCACCACCAGCACAAAGCAGACTTCACTCTTCTTAAGACTGAGATGGCACCTTTTAAGCCCACTGTGCCAGTGGATACCACATCCCACAATGCGGACATCTCCAAGAATGCATGGATCATGCAATCCCAAACAAATCCAAGTCCATAAACAAATTGTATAACAAAAGAAGGAAGCTACTGAAGACATCTCTGATCAACATCATCCAAGGCCAACTTTGAGAGAAAAATCGCTAAGGACACTAAAGATAACCACAAAGCCTTCTTCAGCTATGTTAAAAAACCCTCAGATATGCTCAGGTTGGTTCACAACAAGAAAAAATACACTGAACCCACAGATATTGCCAACATTCTGGCTGACAGGTTCAGTGAAAATTTCTCCTCCTTCACCCCAATACTTATCCCAGCTGAATGTAATCTCCCTGTCATCTCAGATGTCCAAGTGAGAACAAACAAAGCAAAACACATCATCGTGAACTCCAAGAGGAGCTAAACCCACACATAAAAATGCTATTTAACCTTAGCCTTACTTCAGGATATGTACCTGAACACGCAACAGTGGTCCTGCCTCTATAGACCCAGCCTGGTCTGCAAAGCTATGGAAAGAATCATTATGGAACTCATAAACAGAGACATAGGAGACCAAACCTGGTTGACTTTTTGAAACAGTCACTAGAGCCATTGATGAGGACACAATACTCCACTCAGGCATCATAGATAAGCTCAACAGCTTAAAAGTAAACCCTTATGTCACTAGATGGGGACAGAACCCATAAAGTTAAAATCGCTGGAGCAATGTCAGACTATCTGTCCTGGGACAAACAAAATGCCAAAAATGTATAGTCATCCCTTTGGGAAAAACAAAGTACCCACAAATTATCACATAGACAGCAACCGTAATCAGAGACCTAGGGACCGAAAAACATTCTACCTTGCACACCTCATCATGAAGGGATTCACATCCAGATCCAAGGATGTCATTGTTATATTCCTCCCTCATCAGACCCATGATTGAGTACAATGCCCCATTTGGTATGTACCTCACCCGGCATTTGCAACAGCTGGAGAGACCACAAAAGTACTTCACCAAGAGGATCAAGGGTCTCCAACATATGTCTTATTCTGCCAGACTAAAGAAACTTCAGCTCTATTCAGTAGCATACCGCCTGCTCAGAGGTGATCTCTGCCCTAACCACAAGGCCATGTCCAATCAGGATCTGATGGACATGCTCCACCTCAAAAATCCAAATCCATCAGGACCACGGAATAGGACATGCTGGAGGAACAAGATCCCAGTTCAGTGTGTCACTACTAGACAGAGGCACAGTATTCTAAATTTATTTTGTACATGTTTTCACTATGGCTAGGTTTACAAATGCCCCAGGGCAGATAGCCTAGTACTATACTATGAAACTATGAAACTAAGGGATATTCATAAAATGCAATACTGTTCCTGACTATGATTCTTATTTTTCTGAATACACTTAAATGCTCTGTTAAATTCCTACTTTTATTGTTCAAGTACATAAATACATTTTTAAAACTGTATGCTTAATGGTTGTTTATAAATAAGGTAACAACATCAGATTACAGAAGGTCATCCAATAAATCTGAAATGCATTTTATTCAAAGTAACAGAACAAATCTTTGTTTTATTATAGTGCTTTATAAACAAAGCAGTATTAATCATATATAAATATACAAATATACTAAGAAAGAAAATATACAATAAAAGCAGCAGAAGGAGTAAGTACAAAATATCGACTAACAAAACACAACTACAACTGAAATTCTATAAATCAAATTGGTTAAGGCTTACCTTAATTAATGAGATGCATGCTTCTAAACTATAGAATTTGTTAATAACAGAAAAATTCAATGGAACCATTAACAAAAAAGCTAAATATTTTTAAATTCACTAAAAAGCAGTAATATGCTACATAGTCAAGAAACCCACAAATTCTTGCAACTTAAACATCTCATCAAATGTATGTACTAAATATGTTAAACGTACACATTATCTTTGCTATTTGTGCTGTGACCTATATGCACAGTTAAAGTAACCTGCTTCATCAAAGGCTGCATATTTAACATTCTGTGAAAAAAGGGAAGCCTGCCTCCTTACTGCCTTAAAGGACTCTATTCCGAAAGCTTGTGCTGTCTTCTGCCTCTCCCTCTCTCCCTGTGAGTATTTAGCTTATTTTTTTTCCTGCAACCTTCTCAACTCAATCTTTTTAGGCAGTTGTGTTTCACTCTGTCGATACACACCTGCTAGGTGCAGACATGGTAGCTCCAACCCTACCTCTCAGCACACATTTGTTTTGTGTTTGGCCTACCATTACTAATAAAGATGAGGTAATTACACCCCTATGGTGATTAATAATTTTTATGGTATTAATATTTTACTTGGCATATTCACTTTAAGGTCATTGATTATTAACTCAGCATGCTTCTTTGTGGAACAGCTGCTGTTTCCTTACATTTCAGAAAATTTGTTTACCTTCCTTTAAACTGATTGCAGTTTTACTGTGAAGGTAGAAGAGAATGTCCATTTTATTATGGACATTTGCTGCTTTCCTTTTAGGTATGCTGAACAACATCCCTACATCTTGTTCTGTGTGTACCTTTCTTTTCAGAGGTGTGTCTACTTGCTTTCTTACAAAGCGACCACTATCCCAGGTTTACTGGTAATTTAATCCCAGTACATTTCATTGCTTTTTACTTCCTCCTAAACAGTTTCTATCACAGCAAGCTGTTCTCATCTTGAGGGAGTGTTGGACTTGTAGACAGCTTCAGTTACACCTATAGACAAGCTTGTTTTATCTTCTGCACTCTCCGTAACTGCAGAGAGCAGGATGCTGTTTACTTTATGGGAGCAATGCAGCCCTGAGTTCATTAAAGATTAACAAAGTGAAAACACAGATCTCAAACATCTACTTGACAATCCTGTAGGACCTGCACTCTAGCAGAGTCAGCCCCAGTGCAGGCTCTGTAATGCAATGAGTACAAATGATGAAAGTCATGTGTGTACACGCCTTAACACGGTTCAGTATATTCAGGCACATACAAAAGTGGCAAAACAATAAAGTTTTAAAGGGCTCATTCCACATTTGAAATACAGTTTCTGACCAAATTACAGAGTGGAAATGAAAGAACAGCAACACAGGAGAAAGAGGAAAGCAAACAGAGGGAGCACATAAGGCATGCAGTTAGGAAATAAGTAAGAATGTGGGAAGGGACGGAAGAGTAGATTTTGTGTGTGTGTGTGTGGGACAGGCACACATTTTTCTATGCTATGAAACTAAGGTAAAGAAGGATGTAAGGGAAGGGGAAGCAACAGTAACAGGGTGAGGGTAATTAGTAAGCTCAAACAGACAATGCATACAAGACTGACGGCAGTGACACACTGAGGGAGGGAGGCATTTTAGACAGAAGACACGCAAAAGGAATACAATGGCAATGAGATGACTGGACAATAAAAAAAAAACACACTGACAACTGGAGAACCGGTCACCATCCAAATTTACTGTCCTCCTAGTACTTCGGCATGAAGCCTTCCAGTGAATAATTTCTCACAAGAATGGTGCAGTTTAAATACATTTCACTGCATTCATTATTCAATTCAATTATACAATAATTAATTAATTAATTAATTAATTAATTAATTAATTAATTAATCAATCAGTGAGTCAGGAACATTTTAAAGTGCAAACCCATACACACCTATTGCATTTAACCTAATAATTTATAATTACTTATTTCTTTCAATGCCTATACAAAATACTTATACAAAAATATACCTATACATCATTTAGAATAATAAATATGTAATATATTACAACATATACATGTAAATCTAACTCCATGTCAAGCCCATGGGGCCATAATGTTCCACAGTTAATAATAAATTTACTTTCCATCCTCAAAAGGATGAGCCCGTATTCCACTCCCTGTACTGCATAAGGTTTATTCAAAACAGTGAAAAATGAACTACTAATATTCCCATTGTGAACAGCATGAAAATGTTGAGCAACTGGATTCTTAAGCCGTGGCATGCCTCACATCCCCCAAGTGCTCCATAATTCATGTTTTAACCATTCATCTAGTTTGACCTATATACCATTTTACGGGTTGACAATCACACCCAATGGCATAAACAACCCCACTGCTGCTACAATTATAGGATCCCAGGGCAGTAAACATTTTTCCATTGATCAAATTACCTGAAATATTTTTAACTTTGTCACACACCTTGCACCTCCCACATCTAAAAGTGCCTACTCCATTTGAATGTACTTCCATCCTACTACTCACCCTACTGTTGAGTAATTCTTTCAAGTTATGAAACCTGCAATGTGAAAATATAACTTTGTCAATAAAAATATTACCCACTTCATCATCTTGCTGGATGATGGGCCAAAACCTGCACACTAATGCTTTTAGTGTTGCTGAAAAAGTGGAAAATTTATTGACAAAGAATATATCATCCTCAGACACTTTTTGTTGGCCTTCATGCCCATGATATGTTATATTATTCCTTGTTCTCCTGCAGGTAATCTGCTTTCTCAGTCTCATTTCAGCCTTTTTTAACACCTGTCTGGAATACCCTCTACTAGCCAGTTTAGATAAGACAACCTTAAATTCCTCATCTAGTGTGGTTTTGTCATAAACATTATCACAAATACACTTAAATTCTCCAAAAGGAAGAGAATCTAACAAATGTCCTGGATGCATACTATCTGCACTCAAAAATTACTGGCTGCTGTTTCCTTATAAAATGGTCTGAAAGACACTAATTTATTCTTACCCACAAAAAACTCCAACTCTAGGAACTGTATCTTGTTCCTGTGGGTTTGGTAAGAAACTGTGATACCATACAAATTCTGATTCACCTCCAACATGAACTGTTCAAAAAGTCCAATGTCCCCTCTACATACAAAAAAACAAATCATCAATATATTGTTTAAAAACTATAAAATTTTCTGCAAAATATGTATTCCTATAAACACAGCTGTCCTCAAAAAAACCCATAAAAATTATAGCATATGATGGGGCAAAGCAGTTCCTTTTTTTATAGAAATAAATTGTCTTCAAACATGAAAATATTATGTGTTAGTGCAAACTCCAAAAGCTGTAAGATATAACTAGTCCTCGGACCTTCTCCCAATAACCTAGCTACTGCTTCTAGGCCCCAACGATGAGAAATATTGGTATACACAAAGACTTGACATCAACAGTTGCCCAGAAAAAATCATCCTGCCATCCTGTACCTCCCAAAGTGTCTTGATAACTCTTTACCATTCTTAGCATGTGAGGGGACTCGTTTCAGATGCTCCTTCAACTGTGCATCCAGGAAAATACCTATATTCTGAAGGTACCCCCCTACCCCTGACACTACTGGCCTTCCAGGAGGATTTGTCAAGTCTTTGTGGACCTTAGAAATGGCATAAAATGTACCCATCCTATGACGTTTCACATGCAATTTTTTGACATCATTTGCAGAAAAAAATCCCAGTCTTTCTCCCTTTTCAAGTAAATCCAGCAAGAAGTCATTGTACACATCCAGAACATTCAACTGCACCTGTTCATAAACTCCATCTTCATGTAACAAATCTTCCACCATGTTGTTATATCCCAATCTAGACATTCTTACCCAGCTACCCCCCTTATCCACTTGTGAAAAAACATAATCTTTACTCAAACTTCTTAACTGCCTTAATGCATTCTGTTCCTGCTTTTTCAAATTATGGGGCTTGTAACTGTCATAAAACTTTTTATATTCCACTTACACTTATTTATATAACACCTTTTCAAAATTTATTATAGCTGAAACTGTTCTGGGCGGATTAAAAGTGCTAACATAAAGGACCCTAGGAATGTGAAATTTCCCATAGCCTGCCCTGTATGAAAAACCACTACCAATATCATCCCTGCTATTTTCAAATTCACTTTCATCCATGAAAATATCTACCAATTCATTTTAATGCAGGGACACATCCAACAGTGGCTCTTTGTCTTCATCCATACTACATGCTGCATTACAATTCACACCATCTACATGTTTTTTTAGAAAAAACCCTTCAAGTGCAGTTTGCAACAAAAAGAACCTACTTCTAACAATGTCAGCCAAAGATGGAAAATAAGCAGGCACAAACTTTACTCCTTTCATTAGAAGACTGTGCATGTTATTATCTATTTGTAAATCTGACAAATGAATTATATTCAACATTTCACCCTGACTCACTGATAATTCCTGATCATTTACATTATTTTCATTATTCAAAACATACCTGTTATTTTCAACATCGCAACACAAGTGATATTAAGTCCAAAATGTCCAATTCTCTTATTCCCTTCACTTTTTCCTGTTCTGCCATCTCCGACTGCGCTTGCTTTTCGTCTGCTGTGGACTCGCTCTTTGGCCGCCACTCTGCTTGTTGAACGCCTTCTTCACTCATCTCTTCAAATGAAACACTTTTTCTGCCATTGATGCTGGTTGCTTGCTTCCATGGACGGGAATGACGATTCTCACGAACTCCGAGATCTCATGGCTGTATTTTTTAAGGTAGACCTGCTTTGCCTGGGTTTTGTCTGCCATTGGAAAATGAGATTATTCCTATAATCTCGATCATCTCTGTCAAGCTTATTACGTTTCCTTTCAAGGATTTCGGCCTCAGCTTTACACACTCTCACCTGGATATCCTTCATTTTTTAATTAAATGTGGCCATTGTCATCTCCCCCTAAAGCTCGTCCTGCAGCTCCAAAATTGAACTCCTTACTCATGAAGTCTACTATTATGTTTAACAAGCACCTTAACCCACCCTAAGGTGCACTGCAATGAAATGTTTTTCCATTCTTCAAATAAATCTGCTTCAGCTTCAGAAAATTCAAAAGCTGGGAGCTTGTCCACCCTTAAGCTCTGAGGGGTTAGATTCAAACTAATGTATTTTTCAAGCAACTGAGTGTCATAATATAAAGACACTTCCTTGACAATTAAGCATTCTAGTCTCTCATACCTGGTTGCCAACTGGTCCCCCAGCTCATTACAAGACCACAAATCGGATGCAACTACCTTCTCATCTCTTTCTCTCCACATTTCTGTACAGGAAAGAAAGTTAATTACTGAGTTGGGTACAGAATTGGAATTAGATAGGTCTCCACCATCCGAAGCTCCAGCAAACGACATATTGTCAAATTGCTCCAAAATCACCACTCCATGAACCAACTCACCAAAATGCCAAAAAAACCCACACTGACAACTGCAGAACCGGTCACCATCCAAATTTACTGTGCTCCTAGTACTTTGGCATGAAGCCTTCCAGGGAATAATTTATGACTGGACAATAACCAAGTGAGGCAATGACACAGAAGAAGGGAAACATCTACATGGGGATAGGGTAGGTATGGTCCCTTGCACCACCCTGCCATGTCATATGCAGTATGAGTCTACACACTCCACCTTGTGTTCTCTCCCCCCACTCGGTCCTGGCTTAGATGGAGCAGCCAGTGGTGGGTAGAAACACAACTCTGCAAGCTGCAACAGAAAACTTTCCAGGTGGCCGATGTGGGCATCAAGGCATTGGCCCAACAGCTCCCCCCACCTCTGCAAGCTGCCTGTTGCTGACTTACCAATAACACCTATCAGAGCCAATTGTGGGCGCAACAGCACCCCTAGCTGATGAAGTCCCACCAGCAGTAGGAGAGGAGGACCATCCGTCTATCCTAAGAAAGGTAATAGGGGAGTAAGTCCCAGTAAGCATATGCACAAGTGTTCCTGGAGGCATGTGTCTCGGGGGCTGGGGGTCCTTGGCAGATCCACAAGACACTACCATGACAGCTGCTGTATGTAAACACAAAATAAAAGAACAGAAGCAATGCAGCAAAGCACATACACTGAAAAGAAAGGACAGTGACAAAGAGGGAGGAGGAAGAAGTGCAGACATCACATGAAATACATCCTACTAAAAATACCCCAGCAATATTATTATGAAAAAAACACAGGTGAGATGAACAGGTGAGTAGCTGCAACTGAGGAAAATAGGTTGACAAGTGTTACCCATGTATTACGAGCAGGTGACACAATGAAGGGTATACTAAATGCACTGCCTATGACTATCCACTGTACTCCCGGTACTATAGTTATGACCTATTATACTAGTGTGACTATTTTGGAATGTCTTTCAGTGCCTAGCACAGTGCACCATGTAAAATACCCCTGACATGCTAGCAAAGCCATAAACTTATCTGGTGACAGTACACATGTTAACTGACTTCTAAACTGCCATACACCGTCTACAATAAATGGCATCAACAAGGATAAAGTGAGCAACAGTCCCTACAAGATAACTCATCTGATATGTAGGCTGTGCTATGATATTTAAAACACCTAAAAACTACTAATGAACAAGGGATAACTATGCTTCTACGTTTACAAGAGAAAGATGTATTCATCCCTGTCCCTTGAAAGGCAAAACAATCTCCTCTGCTGCAGATGACTATCATCTGAAACAGCCTCCAGGGCTATGTATCAACAGAAACAATTACTGTACAGTCCACACTGGTAGGAAAAACAGAAGTACAGAAAAATATATGCAGCATACTTACAATTAATGTCTTCTTTCCATCTGCTAAGAAGGTCTAGATGTTGTTTATTTGCAGACAAACATTGTACAAGAATGAAGTAATGGGCAAAGCCTGGAACGTACACTGAAAGTACTGACTGAAGTAAGCAGTGGCACACCCCATGATAATGCTTACAGGCACCAGTTAAAGGAACTACACCATGGTGGGGGGGAAGGTTGGGAGGGTGGCCTAATGGTTAAGGTGTTTGCCTTACAAACACAAGGCACAGGGTTTGAATCTCACAGGGGATAATTGTCTAGGCTTAAAATAGCTCACAAGGGCATTAGCCTAGTATGAATCTATGAAATATGTTTGTTGTACAGGGAGAGTCAAGTCTACAGAGCAGTACCTTACCATAATGGCATGAGTGGTACTTAACATTGATCCTGAGCGAGTTATAGCACTCATGTAGCCGCTGACTGCAGGGTGGGGTTCAAGCATAAAGTACAGTTGTGTAAGATCTTACTATAACAGTAGAAGTCCTACTTCTCACCACTACAGCATTCTTCACTCTAGGGATATCCTGTTGAGGATAGCCTATCATCTGGCTTATATACCAAAGACTTTACACCTTCTAGGTGCCGTACAACAGACATATGTCCTACTTGCAAGGAGTAAGGTACATGGTGTGTGGTGTAAGGACGCCTAATACTCAGAACTGAAGTGCCCCAGAAGAACCAGATCCAACCCCAAAAAAAAAATGTACCTCTAGGAAGGAAAGAAGAAGACGATAAGGATGGAAGAAAGACCCCTGGGCAGGAGAGAGGGACAAAATACTGCAAAAGTGAGAAGGACATCGACAGTTATAGTAAGATCTTACATAACTGCCCTATGTCCCTCCTTATCACTTTTTCAGTATTCTTTACCATATAGGTGGCAATCCACTAAGCACAGAAGAGGTTATCAGGGACGACACTCACATTGCTAAAGTGGTTAGAAAGACCTTCTACATTGCCCACCTGATCATGAAGGGATTCACATCCAGTTCTAGTTATCAGACCAATGATCGAGTACAATGCCCATTAGGGATGTATCTCACCCGACATCTGCAGCAATTGGAGAGACCCCAAAAGTTCCTCACCAAATCCATGTGAGGCAGAGCACCTCGGGAATATGGGTTGGGACTCCTGCCTCACTGCTGACAGAGGCACACACAAAACAATATATAAAGTTTTTTTTCATATAAGGGGTATGTAAAAATAATAGGCTGCTTTAGGCTATAAATGCCTTAGGGCAGATAGCCTAGTATAAACCTATGAACCTATGAACCTAAGAGTACAACAGCTACTAGAATGTATGGGAGGAAGAAGGCACAGACAAGCTCTCCACAAACACATGAAAAATGGCCCTGGCAAAACCAGTCCTGGCTCTGGAAATGATAGCCAGCTTGTAATGTTTGATAAAAATATGAACGGAAGACCAAATGGCAGCTTCCAAGATGGATCTAGTATCCAGACCATTGAAACAAAAGCACCAGAAGAGGCCACTGCCCTGGTAGAATAAGCTTGAACAGAACAGGAATAATGACGGTCATAAAAAGAATAACAAAAAGAAATGGCCTTAGAAATCCAGGAGGAGACTGTTTGCTTAGACACTGCAAAACCTAATTTCCTGGCATGAAATTAAACAAAAAGTTGCTCAAGATTTCTGATGTGTTTTCTCTTATCTAAATAATACTTGAGCTGTCCATGTACATCCAAGGTGTGTAGTATCCTCTCACTGGAAGACTGTTGAGAAGAAGAAAAAGGAGGGAAGATGAACTGGCTGATTCAAGGACAAATCATTAGTCCCCTTAGGCATACAAGAAGGGCTGGTATGAAAAGACACCCTGTCCTTGTGAAACATCAAAAAGAAAGGAACTGCCATTATAGATTGAAGTTCACAGACTCCCTTGGCAGAAGTAAGAGCCACCAGCAATTCGGTCTTCAAAGTACAATGTTGCAGGGAGGAAGAAAAGGCAGGTAACAAAAGGGGGCTGAGTCAATTTTTCAAGAACAAAATTTACGTACCAAGAAGGAGGAATAGGCTTTCTTGGAGGACTGATATGAATGATGCCTGTCAGAAACTGTTTGACTTCAAAACTAGAAGCCAAAGGAAGACTGGGAGGTAGACAGGCAGAAATGGATGACAAATGAACTTCAACAGAGGAATATTCCAAACTAGCACTGTGCAATTCACAGAAATAACAAGGGATGATTAGGACTCCCACAGAAAAAGATTCCGGGCCATGCTTGAGACACCAACAGAAAATCCCTTCCATTTAGCCACGTAGGATTTTTTATTAGTAGATTATCTGGCCTCCTACAAAACCCGAAGCATGTCCTTAGAAAATTGGTGGCTGAAATTAATCAAAACCCTATCACCCAAAGTGTCAGTTGAAATGTGAACAAATGAGGGTGAATGATAAACCCCTTGGCTAGGTGAAAGAGAAAGGGTAACCAGTGCTATTTGGCTCAGAATGGAGTTACCAGCAAGATTTTGGTCATGTCCGACATGATCTTGTGCAAGACCCTGGGAAGTACAAGTAAAGGAGTATAGACACACAGAAACATCCCCTTCCAAGAAAATGACATGGTGTTCTCTCTCCAAGCCAAAGGACTTCGCAGTCTAGAGCAGAACTGGGGAAATGTTCTATTCCGACAAGAGGCAAAAAAAAGATCTGCCTGAATAGTACCCCACTGATGTACAATGTAACGAAATACCTCCCTGTGAAGCATCCACCCATGAGGATTTGTCTTGGACCTGCTCAAATAGTCTGCTACTACACTGTGCTCTGAAGGGACGTAAACTGCCTCAAGAACTAAGTGATGGCAGATTGCAAAGTTGCAAGCTAAAACAGCCAACCTGCAAAGAAGGTAGGATTTTGTGACCGCCCTGCTTGTTGATGTACCATATGACTATGGTATTGTTTGTAAAAACCTTTAGAGGACCTGGATCCCAAATGAAGTGAAAGGCCTTAAGCGCTAGTATTAGAGCAGCATCTCTCTGATGTTGATATGGCCTGACATATGATGATGTGACCAAAGACTCTGGACTTTCAGAGTGTTGGAGGAAGCTCCTCAACCTTGATATGAGGCATGTGTGTACAGCTCTTGAGTAGGAAGAGCACACTGAAAAGGCAGACCCAGATTTATAGAAATCAGATGAATCCACCAGCAGAGTTCGAGCTTGAGACAAGATAAGAGAGGGACTTGATACTCCAAAGGGTGGCTGTGCTGAAGCCAAACAGTCTCAAGGTACCACTGAAATTTCCTCTTGTGGAGCTTCGCAAAAAGAGCTATGGGAATGGTAGATGCCACGTACCCCACAGCTTGGAAAAACTCCCTTGCAGGAAGAAATGGATGAGGAAGAGACAGAAGAGACTGGAAATAAGCCGTCAGAGAGAGTGGACGTCTGAAGGGGGGGGGGGGGTTGCCAAGCCAACACTCTTGCAACCCAAAAACATTTGGTCCTAGAAGGGGGACAATAAAACCTTTTTGAGATTGAGTATGATCCCCACACTGAGCAGGAGAAGCATAGTGAAGTTTGGATTTTGAAGCAGGAGCTGCTGAGAGGGAGCTTGAATGAGAAGATTGTCCAAATAAGGGAATATTTGAATTCCATGAAGTCTGCAGAAAGCCAGAAGGCTACTGCAGGGGTCCAGATATTTTATAAATACTCTTGGAGCTGAAGAAAGATAAAAAGGCAAAGCAAAGAATTGATACTAAGAGGAAGAAACTGAAGAATGTAAAAACTTTCTAAAGAGAGAGTGAACAGGAATATGGAGGTAAAGTGCAATTCAAGTCCAGAGATACCAGAAAAGGTTAGGGAAGCAAAAACGGGAAAAGAGTCTGAAGAGACAACATCCTGAAAGAGATGGTCGAGACATTAAGAGGAGGTGACATCAGGAATAGTACTGAGCAACTTGAGTCTAAGTGGATCATTAGACTGAGAGGTGATAGTGGGCATGGACTCAATGATGTGGTCTCTATAAAACCTAAGCTGAAATCTAGGAACCTAAGACGTTGAATGTCTTTTGCCTTTGTATTATTGTATTTTTCATGTTTATATATATATATATATATATATATATATATATATATATATATATATATATATACGGGTCACCTTCAGATGCCCGACAACGCGTTTCGCCGACACGGAATCAGACGGGACGAAATCACCGACAACGCAGATGACCGACAAGGTGAGAACCCGACGGACTCGGTAAGTGTGCGATAGAGTGAGGGATTTAGTGTTAGGGAGCGGACAGGTAAGTGTGCGATAGTGAGGGACTGTGGGTTTAGGGGTGGGTTAAGTGAGTTAGGGTTAGGGTGCAGGTAGGGTGTGTGTGCGATAGTGAGGGACTGTGGGTTTAGGGGTGGGTTAAGTGAGTTAGGGTTAGGGTGCAGGTAGGGTGAGTGTGCGGTAGTGTCGGACCTTGGGGTTAGGGGTGGGTAAGTGAATTAGGGTTAGGGTGCAGGTAGGGTGAGTGTGCGGTAGTGTCGGACTTTGGGGTTAGGGGTGGGTAAGTGAGTTAGGGTTAGGGTGCAGGTAGGGTAAGTGTGCGGTAGTGTCGGACCTTAGGGTTAGGGTTTGGGTTAGGGATAGTGGATATGTTATGTAGTGTACTGTGTTGTTTACGTGTAGTGTGTTGGTGTAATGGTTTTCTGTGTTTTGCGTTGTCGGTATTTTTTGTTGTCGGTGATTTGTGTGTTGGCGAAACGCGATTTCGGGCATCTGAAGGTGATCCATATATATACATATATATATATATATATACACACACACACACACACACACACATACACACATACACACACACACACACATATATATATATATTTGTTACATATACATGTTTATGAATGTATTATGATTTATGTACTTAGGTGGTATACATCTGCTTTTATGAGACTGTTTAAATAATTTGAGTGCCTTGATGTCACATGACTAATCAAGGGAGGTAGTACATGGTATTTTTTTAGTTTGACAGACAATACCTGAAGAAGCAGCTTAGTCTGTGAAAGTGCTTATGGTGTCGACAATAAAAGGTTCTTATTGAAACTAGCCGTTTTGGAGTCCCTCTGTCTTGCTGGATCAATAGATAATATTTTGAATAACTATGAATTAGACTGCTTGATATATGTCATCCACTTCTGCAGTGTGTCTTGCTACTTGCAGTACATATTGTATTTTTAATATTTCTGTAAATGTATTGTAATATGTATTTGTATCTGTTGTCGAGATTTTCTCTCCTTGCATATAATTGCATATCAGCTGCTGTAAACTGGTTTTATGTATGTTTTGTTGAGTCTTTCTCCTCCAACTCACTGAAAAATATTTAATCTGTTGTGGGTCTTTCTCCCCTTGTATATAGTTGCTCAACTACTGTTTAAATGTTTTTGAATTAGTTGTGGAGCTTTTCTCCCTGGGCCTCCACTGAAAATGGGTCACTGACTCAAGTCGGACTTTCTCAGTTATCAAAGAGCAATAAATAAAACACACACACACACAAAGTGCATTTAATTTCTTTGAATGCACTTTAGCAATCAGCATTTGTTGACTCACACTCAGTGGGGAAGGGAGATTTTCCTGTTCCTCACTGTTGTGGAATCTCAAAGTTGGTATATATAAGTAGCAGGGATGTGGGGGACAGGGGGGCTTACCCCTGCAAAAATATGTTTTCTTTTTCTTTTGGTATTTTCAGTGTTAGTTTGATGACTTTTTTCAATGTTTTGGTGTTTGATGATTTTTAGTTTGAGTTAATGAACTACATCCTACATATATATATGTATATTTATATCTATATATATCTACATCTATTATATATATATATATATATATATATATATATATATATATATATATATATATATATATATATATATATACACACACACACACACACACACACACACACACACACACACACACATCCTTTGAAGGATCGGTGTTTACTCCAGGATTGGTCCTCTGCCTTAAACAAAGTGCTTGCTTGCTGTGGAAGGCACTGGTTCTCCCATGTCTGTCAATGAACATGATAAAGATGGTATCGGGGAATGAATGAATGAATGAATGAATGAAATCCTGCAAAGCAAACTTTGAGTCTAAACTAGCCACATCTACTAAAGACAATCATAAGGCCTTCTTCACATATGTCTGTAATCTCAAAGGAAGCACTCAGATCTGCTCAGAACTTGTGGTCAAGTTCACCACATACACAAACAAATATAGCCAACCTGCTGGCAGACAGGTTCAGCAAAAACTTCACCCCTCTGTCCCCCCATCGGTAAATGAGGACATCCCCAGCACCTGCCCACCTCCCCTTATCTCTAGGGAGCAAGTCATCACTGCCCTCTCAAAGGCAAAAAATACAGCCTCCATGGGACCAAATAACATCACAGGCTGCATCCTACATGAACTCAGGCAGAACTTGCAGCACCATTAGGCACTCTATTCAACCAAAGCCTGGGTACCGGCTTTGTCCCAGCTGAGTGGAGGACAGCTACTCTCATCCCTTTGCACAAAGGTGGAGTGTCCACAGATCCAGGAAATTATAGGCTAATCAGTCTAACTAGCCTGATCTGCAAGGCCATGGAAGGGATTATCATGGACTTCATTAACAAGGACATTGGCAACCTCCAAACACTCGATCCCACACAATTTGGTTTTGTCAAGGGGAGGTCATGCCTGTTAAATTTTGCTGACATCTTTGAGACAGTCACCAAAGCCACGGACGACAGGAAGATGGTGCACACCGCCTACCTTGACCTTGCCAAAGCCTTCTATACTATTCCCCACTTGGGTATAACAGATAAACTCTCTCAACTAGACATCAATCCATATGTAACCAGATGGGTAGAAAACTGGTTCACTGACAGAACCCACTTAGTCAAAATAGGGGAAGCCACCTCAAGCAGTAGACCCATAATGAGTGTTGTACCCCAGGGATCAGTCTTGGGACATCTGTTGTTTTGGATATACTTTTCTGAGGTGCAGGCCAAAACCAGTGGGCTATGGCTGACCAAGTTTGCAGATGACTGCAAGCTGGGCACTGTCATCAATTCCCCTAGTAATGTGAACATCCTCCAACAGGGTCTCACCCAAATAAATGACTGGTGCCAGAAACATGGCCTCAAACTGAATGCCACAAAAGTGCATCAACATCTCCTTTGGGGAGAGTAACACCCCCACAAATTATCACAATAACAACAAGGTCCTAAGCATGCAATCAGTCGTAAGGGACGTGGGCACCCAGGTTGATAGCAAACTGAATTCTGACCACCATATTGCCTCTGTTGTATGGAAAGCTTTCTACATGGCCCACCTCATCATATCATCCGTGTATTCTTTCCTTATAAGACCCATTACTGAGTACAATGCCCCTTTCAGCATGTACCTCACAAATCACATGCAGAAGCTGGAGAAACCACAGAGGTTCCACACCAGGAGAATCCAGGGCCTCAAATATCTGCCCTACACAGATAGGCTAAAAGCCCCGTCACTCTACTCAGTCTCAAACAGGCTCCTTAGTGGTGACCTCTGTATGGTATACAATGCAATCTCAGACCCTACCTTGATGGGACTGCTGCAAATCTGCAAATCAAGCTCCACTCAAGTAACCCGCATGCATGACCTCAACCTGGTCTATGACATCAACATGACTTGTTGGTGGGACAGATTTGTGTCCCAGAGACTCCCCCTTCTGTAGAATAGACTCTCTCTCCACATCAAGCAGAGTTCCTCACTAACCTTTTTAAGCAGAACCTGGATAACTGGATGGGGAACAGAAAATTCCACCTGTGTCCCTGCTGGACAGGGGCATCAGGTGCTAACGTGTTGGAACATGTGCTAAATTCTTGGCTAGACTTGTTAAGGGCCTCAGGGCCAATAGCCTTGTAACTCCCTATGAACTTAAATGAATGACAAATCCATCCTATTCATGATTCCTCTACTATCCTCTCTGCATAGAAGTCAAAAACAATTTTTTTTTGCAAACAAAGTTTCTCCTCCATTACATAAAATGCATTTATCTACCAAAACTGTACTGACTCCAACATACTACACTGTAAACAGTCATCTCACACAATACATTGCTGTACATAGATTTTATTGTACATATCTGACTTGTAACAATGTTGATTTATCAAAATTTGAACTGTAATATAAATGTTCTGTGATGGGGCTTTTCTCCTGGGCATCCGATGAAGATGAGTCTTGCCCAGTCTGACTTTCCAAGTCAATAAAGACAATTATAACAAAATAAATAACTAAATTAATAAATAAATACATGTAAGTGTGTGTCTACTGTTAGGATAAAAAACACACACACAAAATGTCATTGTTGGATTCTTGGATGCAACAGACAATGCAGTGGTGCAGTGGTAGCATTGTCGCCTCACAGCAAGAGGTTCTTCGGTTCGATTCTCGGCTGGGGTGCCTTCTGTGTGGAGTCTTCATGTCCTCCTTGTGTTTGTGTAGGTTTCCAACAGGTGCTCCAGTTTCCTCCCACAAATCAAAGACATGCGTCTAGAGCGTTTCTCCCCAGTCCTCCGCTGAAAATTGACTTTCCCGGTAAACAAATGTTAAATAAATAAAATAAACTGCGTTTACAGGAAAGTTAGCAGACACACTGCTACACATGGTGAAAACATTTCCATTTTACTATGGCTACCTCTATGAAGCATTATAAGGTCTGAAGTTAACATTATATGTCACGGTAATCAAACTGGCAACTAGTTCCATTATTTATCTGTAAGTGGGGCTGCCATCCACTTTGGAACTTGCTAGGTAGGAGTTAAGGTGGGACTCACCCCTTTCAAATAGAATTATGGAAATACATTTTGGTGGTATAAGTCCAAAAGCATAAGCACTTCCATTCTGAAAGTCATGTAAGTTTGAATAAAACTGCTGTTCAATGAATTTTCGAGCAGGGGCTGCACAGATTTTGTAAAATGATGGCAAGACATGTTCCAGAAAGCCTTTCACCCAGTTTTTATGCACTTTCAAACACTTGTTTATTGAAGAATATAGTTTCTATGCACTTCCAAAACATTTTTATCGGTTAACATTTTAAGAAATGTACTTAAGATTTTATTTACCCTGTTATATGAATCAACTGTTACACTGTGCGGAATGTTGAACTGAGCAGGTTGTGTTCCTTTCTCTCCATGGGTCCAGAGAACTTCCAGATCTACCAAATAAAGAGAGTCAATTTCACTACCACAAACCACACATATTCTAAAAATAATACCAAACTGCAGAATGGTCTACAGAACTCGTGTAAATATATTATGCACAGCCATTTCCTGTTTTAATTTGAACCAGATTTGTCAGGTGTGTTGGGAGACGACAAGTCAAATTCTTGATCTCTGATGTTTCAGTGACTAATTTCAAGCATTGAGATCAGTGGTAAATGTAAGCAACAACGGCCTCAATGTTACCAAAAATACAACTTTTTCACACAAGCAAAGCCAATCATTAAACACAACTTCAGCCAAGTGCTATGTTTCATGCAACTGTAACGTCTGCAACACACTGGTGCAAAACAGGTTTTCATCATAGTGTTACACTAATAGTCATACCATTCAAAATCCTGAAATATATGCTCTGTGCCAAGGGGTCACATGATATGACATACTTGTGTAAAATAACCTATAATGGCTTCACTCTGAATAAGCACTTTATTTTACATGGAATCCCCAACTTTCACTGAATGTTCACTCCTGGTTTATGAAACAGTCCTGTCAGCCCTAAGGTACAAGCTGACTTATGGGCGATCAGAGTGACATGGCTTGTACTGCTCACTGCAATGCATACTTTTTATCATAAATCACAGCAGCCAAATGTAAAATTTGAGGTTCCCTATTTTTAATTACTTTTTTATCCACCTACAACTGTAACATTTTCAGGAAAGTTAATGGACACTATGCTGTCAAAGTCCACTTCTGTACCACAGTATCAATGCTTCAAGTAATGGCTTTGGTAAACAGACTGCCATACTGTCATCAACACAGAAGACACTGACATTTGATCATATGGAGTCATGCAAGGTTGGTTATTCGAATGCATCACCACATACACTTATACAGGAAAATATGTGCATCTTCAATAATACATCTCAAAGGCAGTCCCATCATCAACACTGTTGTTGTATCAAACCTGCTTTACAAGTTGAAATGGCTGGTCTCAAAAGGGAGCGTCAGTGAAAGAGGACAAAGACAGTAAAGTTGTGTAAGTAAACTTACCATAGCACTGCATACTCGAATGTTCAGTGCTCAAGTAGCCTTAGCTACATGGGTTATGTCCTGCAAAAGGATATAACAGCCAGCTGCCAGAGCCTAAGGGCACCTTCCATGTGCCCAAAGCATTGGCATCTTGAACAGAGCTGAAGAAAAACAACAGTTTGAGTGCCAAGTCCTTCAGAGCTTTCTTGCCAACTGTGAGAGGCAAGAGCCCTGAAAGAGGTGAATGCTAGATAAGTAAAGTGCAAAGTCCTCACCTGGCAACAAAATATATACAAAATTAAGGGGGATGGAGGGAACAGCTATTGCAACAGTGATCAAACATCGACTGTTACGGTAAGATAATGTACCTAACTGTACTATGTTCATCACTTGATCACTGCTGTAGTAGCTTTAGCTATATGTAGAGACTATCACAGCTAATACTGACTGGGAGGAGGAAGGGTAAAGACTCAGGAGCCCCTGAAGAATGGCCACAGCAAAGCCTGCTGTATACATGAAGTAGTGACAGCAATCATTAAAACTGTTTTCCATGTTAACAACCTCAAATGGCGCAAGTGTTAATTTTTCCAAAGCAAAGTTGAGATCCCAATAAGGAGCCACCTGTTTTATAGGAAGCCTGGTACGCAACATCCCTTTCAAAAATGGTTTAACATGGGAATGCACTGAAGGGGACAATCCATGGACAGACATGCTGAACTGGCTGACAAGTAAACCTTTACAGGAGAGTAACAAAGACCAGAGGACAATCTTCTTCTTTCGGCTTTTCCTGGTTAGGGGTCGCCACAACGGATAACTTGTCCGCTCAGGTTTGGTAGTGGAGTTTTACAGTGTCGAGTTGCCAGCCCGGCACTCAAGCTTCCAAAGAAGGCACACACACGCACACACACACACACACACACACACACACACACACACACACGCAGTCACGCCTGGGGCCAATTTAGAGTATCCAATCCACTTATCCTTAAACAGGTTTTGGTTCTTGTAGAGTCACCAACTAGAAAATAATTTCCATTTACTAATATACGATTTCCTAGTAGCAGGTTTCTTTGCATACATTAATACCTGCTTCACATCCTCAGAAAATAGGTTCCTAAAAGGTATTAAAACTCTTTCATCCAATTGGTTACTTGAAGTTGTTTCAAGTTGGGGTACATCAAACAAATTGTCTTGTGTGAGCAGGTCCAGTCTGTGAGGAAGCTTGTGGTACTTGCAGCTGGTCATTTTCAAAACAAGGGAGAACCACTGTTGCTTGAGCCAGAAGGGAAGCACCACAATGGTCTTTGGTGAGTACTTCAGAATCTTCAAAATGACCACAGGCAGTACAAATGGTGGAAAAGCATACAGGAACATTCCTGTCCAAGGAAATTGAAACGCATCTGTTTTCTAGGCCTGCTTTCAAGGAATCCTGGAGCAAAATATTGCCAGTTGTTTGTTATGAATGTAGGGGAAAAAATCTATCTGAGGTGTTCTCCACAGCTGGAATAATTTCTAGAAGATCCCCCAATTCGATTTCTATGTGTGAGGGTCTGTCCTGTTTCTGCTCAGCTTGTTTACTGCAATATTTTGCACTGAAAGGAAGTAAGATGCCTGTAGAGTGAGATTGTGCTGAAATGCTACATACCAGACTACCATGGCTAGTGTGCACAAAAGGTACAATCGGGTTACCCCGTTTTTTTTAATGTGATGAGGTCTGTAATCATTTCTAAAGATCTAGGGGACAACAGGTGATTGAGGCAGTTGAAAGCATTAATAAGTGCCAACATCTCTTTTACATTTATGTATTTTGGTCTGACCTTTTCATTATGAAGACCCTACACTTTTCCTCTCACAGACACAATTCTCCAAGCAAAGTCTGAGCAGTCTGTGGTTACAGACTGCACTGGAGTTGGAAGGGAAAATGGAAGGCATGGATTCAAATACAACTGTTTTCTCCACCAAAGCAGTTCCCTTTTTACAAATCCCAAAACAGGAATCTGGACTATCAGGGGATGTTGATGCTGGGACCATACAGCCTTCAGGTACCATTAAATCTTCCTCACATGCAGTCTGGCTATCGGAATCATGAGAAGCATCGATGTCATAAAATCCTAGTAACCTGAGAAATTCCCTTGCTGAAGCTTTGGACTGAGTGGAAAATCTCAAAAGATTCAGATGTAGATCTACTTTTTTCATGGAAAAGAAAATCTCTGAAATGACATACCTAAGAGACACCCCAGGAAAACAATTTTGTAAGAATGAGTCAATCAGGAATTTTGGATGTTCTCTTGACCCTCCCTTCCCCCAGTCTGTGAAGAAGATCTCTCACCCAAGTGTAAGATTCCTGACACTTTGAAAAAGACTCTACAAATGTAAGCAAGTTGTCTAAATAAGGAAAAATGTGAATACCTTGCAGTCTGCAACAAGTTATGACTGGGGTTAGACACTTTGTGAATACCCTTGGAACACAGGATAAATCAAAGGGTAATACAGAGGACTGAAAGTGTAATCCAGAACCAGAAAAACCTTAAAAAACATTTGAAGTCTGAAACTACAGTAATGCGATGATAAGCGTCCTTTAAATCTCGAGTTACTAATAAACTTGAAGGGGGAAAGAGATAACAGGTTGCGAAGGGATAGCATTTTGAACTCTGGACCTTTCTGAAATTAGTACAGAAAGGAAATATCTAAAACTGGTCTTTCTATTGTATCAGAATCATTCTGGATTACAACCCTTTTCCTATCAGAGAAAAACCTTTTCCTCTCAAAGAAAGAGGGATGGCATCTATCACTTCTGAGTCAGCAGATGAGAAAGACAAGATGGAAAAAAGAAGTTTGATCTGTGGATAAACAGGAATCGCCTGGAAAGGTGGGAGGGTTTGCCAGAGCCATCTGGATCCCTGATGAATCAGTCTCAGAAACACATTTGTCTGAGATTATCAGTTGCCAAAGACAAATATGGAGAGCCAGATACTGGGGAAGATTTAAAGGCTTGCCAGTGGGGAAAGGGGAGCATTCTGCATATAGGCTTTTTTTTTCAAGAATACTGGAATATCATTATGTTCCCATTGAAACAACTGATTCCTCCTAGATGTGCTTTCAGAAGAATAAAATTATTCTAAGAGACTATCCGAAGAAACACTCTCCTTCTGCAATATAAATCATTAAATCATTCATTTGTGGAGAGAAAGCAAAAGTTGTTCTCTCAAAGTCATTTCCCTTTTCATTGTACTTGGGATCTTCAGACAAATGAAGAATTCTTTTTCAGTAATACAAGAATGAGGGGGTCACAAGCATGACCTAAGTCCTGAACTAAGCCCAATAAATCACTCCGGTCTGAAGTAATTGAAACAGGGGAAGGTAAATGTTTAATGTTCTGCTTCTTTTTAACAGGAATTTCCATACAGGCAGACCAAATTCCTGTCAGGCATATCACCCCTGAGGACAACCATCCTAGTCTGGCTAAGCAGAGGCATTTCCTGCTCCTTCATCTGAGAACAACAAGACTATTTCTCCCTTGCCCACCAAAGGCACTCTAACAGCTGCACAGGACATGTCTAGCCCCTGGCCCATTGTGGGGGTAGGGACTACACTCCAGGGAGCCAAGGTATAACACCAATGGTCTGAGGAAGAAGAACACAGCAGAGTTACCCATCTGTGGCGAAGCAAATTTGTAGCATGCTGCAGGGGCAAAAGCTGTCAGGCAACATTTTTCTTTTTATGGCTAAAAGAAGAAAAAAACAAGGAACAAATAAAGTTATTCCATGGTGAAGCTGAAAATGAAGCCTGAAATCTGGATAAGACTGACAGCAACAGTTGATAAAACAGGTAAGTAATAAAAAACACAGGAAAAGCACTACAACCATTACCTCATCCCCCAAAAATAATTTAACATTTTTTTTAAGCAGAGAAAAATAAAAGAAAAACATAGTTTTAAGATCTTTTTTCCACAAAAGTAAAGTCACAACATGTTAAAAAGTGACTGAAAGTCACATGACAGTCCAATAAAATACTTTTTGTTATCTTAAAATATTTTTTATAGAAAAAGTTAAATTCCAGATAAAAATAGTTAATGTTGAAGTTTTTTTCCCCCAAAAGGAAATTATCTGCCAGCAATGGAGAAATGCTATCAACTACTGATCCTCAATAGCCCACAAGAGGAGTACATTTTGGTAGCAGGCAAGCTCTGAAAGGCTTGGTGCTCTAAGCACTGATTTTCTTTAGCTCTACTTGACCTGCCAATGGTTTGGACATGCAAAAGTACACAACCTCTGGAAGCTGACCTGCTGTTATACCTCATGCAGAGTATAACCCATATAGCTAAGGCTACTACTGCAGCAGTAATCAAATCATGAACATCTCCAAATATTCAAAACTCAAAGCCTATACCTTTGGCTAAACTCTGGTGATGATATTAATAAACTATGGCAGTACAATATACAAGGTTCAGCCCTCAGGAAAGGTGTTGGCTCAACCTCCACCTACTAGATGAACAGCTGGTGGTATGAGAAGACCAATGTCTGCTCTTCGTAGCTTCCACATTCTCCCAAACTTGCGACATCAAGCTGGGATTTTGTGAGGGACCATCCTGCCAAACCCTATGCTGACCACTCTCATAGCTGCCACCCTGTGAGATGCTAAGTAGTTCTCTAACTTTTCCTGATTTCATCTTCAGGTGGTCCAATTACAACATTAGCACTTATGAAACTGTGACATCATTCTCTTTCCATACATAATATACGGTGAGAATGCCAGAGTGGGTCAAGGGCCATGATCTGCTGGCCACAGGAGCATTTCAGAGGCTTGAATTTTTGAAGTTTCAAATATAACATCTTCTCCAATATGAATAATGGGGGCAAAATATGGACAGCAAGAACAGCACAGAATTCAGTGGTGCACAGTTGAGCACACTCTCCTTCTCAGATGTGTGATGCCATATATACACCATTTGTAGATGCTGGTACCCCAGAGCATGGGGACAAAATTAAAACAGCTGAGCTTAAGCCTGCAGAACAGAAATTCAAACAATTACACACAGCAGATGTCTTCTAATGCCAGATATAGGTTCATAGGTAGGTACTAGGCTACTGGCCCTAGGGCCTATATAAGCCTAGCCAAAAAGGTACCCTGGCTTTCACCACCCAAGAAAATTATTTTCCTGTGCCCCTGTCGAGCAGAGCCACAGACGTGATCCCCAGGGTGAATTTCCTATCTCCCATCCAATCATCAAGATTTTTATTGAAGAGTGCTAATGAGGACCAAAGCAAACTCAAATGCCAAGGTCCACAGAAAAATGAATGAGTACCGTGCTGCTGAGCTCTAAAATTATATTACATGTACAGTCTGCGTGCTATGAAGCAAAGGGCCAAGCTTACATATAAGACTAACATTACTACTTTAGCAGTAATTATGTTAAGTGAAGTCTAAAAGCCTGGAAAAAGAGTGACATAAGAGGTAATAAATGAAAAGTGTGACAGCACAAACATCAGTGAAAAAAGTTGTGCAAGCATGCCAGAAAGCATGGCAAGAAAGGTCAACTGGCAAGCCAAGGTAGCTTTAGGAAAATGACAATACTTTACTGCAGGATATAAGGGATAAGAAATCAAGACTTGCTGGG
The DNA here is from genome assembly GCF_019279795.1 of Protopterus annectens. Lineage (NCBI taxonomy): Eukaryota > Metazoa > Chordata > Ceratodontiformes > Protopteridae > Protopterus > Protopterus annectens. The sequence continues at coordinate 538,521,571 of NC_056736.1, forward strand.
GAGTACATAAGGAATCTGTTGGGTGGTGAACCATTTGCCATTAGCATTTAAGCAATGCTACTCTTACCAAGCAACATCCATATGAATTTCAGTACCAAAACACTGCTGCTGTAGTGCTTTAGCTGTTTCTGACTTTGTTTCCATGCCTCTGGACCCAAAGGAAAGAGATATTATAGCAGCACTTCAGGTCTAGTCTAGTACTAAGGTGCATAACAATGCACGTGTTACAAAAAAAGAGTCAACCAGACACCCACCTTTATACTGAAACATGGAGAGATTCAGGAGTCAGGTGAGTTAAGGTTACTGTAGGGGAGGGAAGAGGATGAGATCTGAAACTATGATGGGATGTAGAGCGTTGACCAAGACAGAGATCCAGGAGGTTATGACTGCAGCAGTGACTTACTCAAAGATAATGAGAGAGCAATGCTCAAGCGCCACACACTCCCAACAATCTGCATTACTTCATTGTGTAAATATATCCATATGTGTGTTTATACAAATAGCAGATTTATGCTAGAGTAATGACTCCACTAACAATGAAACTCAAAACATCCCTACAATCTACATCAACTAATAATGAAAAATTACACTGTCTGGTTCGATTCACAGCTAGAGCGTCTTCTGCGTGGAGACATGCGTGAATGGGCGTACCTTCGTTGAAAGTTGTGCATCAGGGCTGGTAACATGGCAGGTAAAAATCAACTACCAATCATTAGCAGACCGGAGTTCCGCTGCGGCGACCCCTAACCAGGAAAAGCCGAAAGACACAAACAAACAAGAAAGACCCTGCAAAAGTGAAAGCAATTCCTGCAGTATGCGCGCATTTTCTGTCGTGATTTATTGCTAGAGCTGTGTAACATATGGATTAACATGCAGTGTTTCTACTATACTTATTTATTTAACATTTGTTTAGCGGGAAAGACCAACTGGGACAGAGCTCATTTTCTGCAGAGGCCCGGGCAGAAACACTCCAGACGCATGTCTTTGGAATGTGGGAGAAAACCAGAGCACCCAGAGGAAACCCACATAAATGCAGGGAGAGGGTGGACATGCAGACTCCGCACAAAAGGCACCCTAGCCAAGAATCCAACCAGAGAACCTCCTGTTGTGAGGCGACAACGCTAACCACTGCACCGACCATATATGTATATGTATTTGTATGGATATGGGCAAATAAACCACTTACACTGTAATGATTAGTGCAGAAAAAGGACAAAACATGGCATGTCTACAGCTAGTGTGGGCTTTGGCTTTATTGGTCTGAGTGTGCCAGCATTCAGAAGCCATGTACCTGAACAACTGCTATGCCCTTAAAGGGATATTTGCATATACTGCATGGCCTCCACTACAGGGGTTTTAAGGTATACAGTTAAGACTCCAGCTTTGCTGGTTATTTTTTATGATTTTACTAAATGGTTTGTCTGTGTGACTTAACTCTTTAGTGTGTGTCTGTGTCTATATCTATATCTATCTACATACTGATAGATACATACAAACATATCTATCCCTATACTTGTATATGTATGTATACGTGTATGTACACACACACACACACACACACACACACACAAATATATGGCTTCCCTATCAAAAGTGCAAGACCATCACTTTGAAAAACAAATTGCAATTCAAACCAAAAAAATTAATAAATAAAACTAGAATTTTATCCTCCTTAAGCTCTGAACATAAAAAAGACTGACTGACAAACTGGCCTAGAAATGACTGGAGAGACAATAGTAAATGGAGTTAATAATGGCAGGACAAGAACCACTGCAATTAAACAGACACTATCCCAGAGAAAAACATATGAGAGTTATTTGAGAGCAAAGGAACTCAGTGATGCTTTCTGGACTCAGTCCTCTGTTTGGTGCAGCCCTCTGACATGACAAAAGTTACTGCTAACAGTACAGACATTTTGTAACTGATACCAATACAGGAAACATTACAAAGCTTGGCATGACAAAGAACAGCAGCAGGGATATACAAATACTGATGCAATGGGCTAATCGTTGCCATCTGACATTCAATACTGGCAAGTGTGGAGCATGTTATCACTTTTCCACCAACCCAAGAAAGATTTACCAGCTATGAGCAGTCACACTGGTAAGTATTTATCTAGAGATGAACTTAAAAGTCAAGCACACAAGAGAAAGCCTAGAAATAAGCTAGCAATTGTAATAAAGGGACATTCTCACACAATTCTAAATAATATACTGTGAGACTCCATCTAGAGTAATCTGTGCATTCCTAGAGGCCAAACAGAGTTACAAAAATTAAACCAATGAAAAGGGTGCTGAAAAAATCTAAAGGTATAACAGGGATGAAAGTGCAAAGACCACAAAGAAAGTTTGAAAGGCACAAATATGTGACGACTGGATTACAGATGCAAGTAGAAAGACTACAACTGTGTCCACAAAGAAATTACTGGAACATAAATCTACATCAAAAGAAATGTCATGGGAAGGAGCAAGTGGAACAAGCATCAAATAAACAACCCTAGCAACAGCCCGCCATTACGTTCTGCCCATTGGCAATTTAGCATAATGCTACCTGCAATGAGGCTGCAGATCACTATCAGCTAATTTGCATGCTTCCTGAAACAAGGTACTTCTGTGATGTGCAGAACTTTGGCGTAGTACCCTGCTGCTCATGTGGGCAGTGGAATCCCCCTCCAGTTACTCACTCACACACATTAGTACACAATTACATACATACACAAACAAACACACACACACACACACACACACACACACACACTACAGTTTGTTTCTACCATGCTGTGGTCCCCCCACCCCCATAATACTTTGTTGCTATTAAGGCAAGTATGAATTGGTCCCTGGGGCTCTAGTGTATTCCCCCAACCTCTGATCCCCATTTCAATGTCAGTGCCATTACAGCACTTTACAGTGTCAGCCCTGGTGGTCTATTGGTTCCTCCCACCCCCAACCATACTACTGCTGGTGCCATTATGATACTTAAGACTGCAAACCTTTGTATCTGGTGGTATACCCCCAAATCCCAGTCATGCTGTATGTGCCTTCAGGAACTTTAAGGATTATTCCGCGGTGTCTAATTATATCTCCCACCCCCATCCCAATAACAAAGCTGGTGCCATTATGGCACTTTAAAGACACATCCAGGTGCCCAGTGGTTCTTTTTACCCTGATCCCTTAAGTAACATTGGTCTCATCACAGCAATGTATTCATTGGTGGTCTACTGGCACCTTGACCCCAATCCCTGTACTGTGGTTGGTGCCATTACCGCGCTTAAAAGTCTATCCAGTCTTCCTGCCATTCATGTTGTGATGTTTTGTGCCAACCAGCACTATTCCTTGGTATCTAGTTTATTCTTTCTGTCCCCACAGTAATGTTGGTACCAGTACAGCACTGTACAGTATGTATATCACCCATCCCACTGTCCTCAGAGTATGGTGCCGGTACAGCACTTTACATTATGTATATCACCCATCCCACTTTCTGCACAGTATGGTGCTGGTGCAGCACTGTACAGTATGTATACCACCCTTCCCACTGTCCACACAGTATGGTGCTGCTACAGCACTGTAGAGTATGTACACCACCCATCCTACTGTCCACACAGTATGGTGCTGGTACAGCACTGTAGAGTATGTCTACCACCCATCCCACTGTCCCCATTATGGTGCTGATACAGCACTGTACAGTATGTATACCACCCATCCCACTGTCTCCACAGTATGATGCCGGTACAGCACTGTAGAGTATGTATCACACCCATCCTACTGTCTCCACAGTATGGTGCTGGTACACCACTGTACAGTATGTATACCACCCATCCCACTGTCTCTACAGTATTGTGCCGGTACAGAACTGTAGAGTATGTATACCACCCATCCTACTGTCCCCACAGTATGGTGCTGATACAGCACTGTACAGTATGTAAACCACCCATCCTACTGTCCACACAGTACAGTGCCAATACAGCACCGCAAAGTATGTATCCCACCCATCCCATTCTGCCCATAGTATGGTGCCAATACAGCACTGTGCAGTATATATACCACCCATCCCACTGTCCTCACAGTATGGTGCTGGTACAGCACTGTACAGTATGTATACCACTCTTCCCACTGTCCCCACAATATGGTGCTGGTATGGTACTGTAGAGTATCTATACTACACACCACAATGCCCCATAGTATGATGCTGGTACAACACTATAGAGTATGTATACCACCCATCCCACTGTCCCCACAGTATGGTGCTGGTACAGCACTGCAGACTATCTATACCACCTAAACCATTTTACCCACAGTATGGTGCTGGTACAGCACTGTACAGTATGTATACCACTGATCCCACTATCCCCACAGTATGGTATTGGTACAGCACTGTAGAATATGTATACCACCCATCCCACTGTCCCCACACTATGGTGCTGGTACAGCACTGTAGAGTATGTATACCACCAATCCCACTGTCCCCAAAGTATGGTGCTGGTACAGGACTGCACAGTATGTATACCACCCATCACACTGTCCCCACAGTATGGTGCTGGTACAGCACTGTAGAGTATGTATACCACCCATCCCACTGTCCCGACAGTATGTTGCTGGTACAGCACTGTAGAGTATGTATACCACCCATCCCACTGTCCTGACAGGATGGTGCTGGTACAGCACTGTAGACGATCTATTCCACCTAAACCACTTTTCCCACAGTATGTTGCTGGTGCAGCACAGTACAGTATGTATACCACCCATCTCACTGTCCCCAGAGTATGGTGCCGGTACAGCACTGTAGAGTATGTATCCCACCCATCCCAATGTCCCCACAGTATGGTGCCGATACAGCACTGTACAGTATGTATACCACCCATCCCACTGTCCCCACAGTATGATGCTGATACGGTACTGTAGAGTATGTATACCACCCACCGCACTGCTCCCATAGTATGGTGCTAGTACAGCGATGCAGAGTATGTATACCACCCATTCTACTGCCCCCATAGTATGGTGCTGATACAGCACTGTACAGTATATATACCACCCATCCCACTGTCCCCACAGTATGGTGCTGGTACAGCACTGTGGAGTATGTCTACCACCCATCCCACTGTCCCCACAGTATGGTGCTGGTACAGCACTGTGGAGTATGTCTACCACCCATCCTACTGTCCCCACAATATGGTGCTGGTAAAGCACTGTAGAGTATGTATATTACCCACCACACTGCCCCGATAGTATGGTGCCGGTATAGCAATGAAGAGTATGTATACCACCCATTCCACAGTCCCCATAGGGTGCTGGTACAGCACTGTACAGTATATATACCACCCATCCCACTGTCTTCACAGTATGGTGCCAGTACAGCACTGTTTAGTATGTATACCACCCATCCCAGTGTTCCCACGGTATGGTGATGGTACAACACTATAGAGTATGCATACCACCCATCCCACTGTCCCCACAGTATGGTGCTGGTACAGCACTGTAGAGTATATATACCACCCATCCCACTCTCCCGACAGTATGGTGCTGGTACAGAACTGTAGAGTATGTATACCACCCATCCCACTGTCCCCACAGTATGCTGCTGGTACAGCACTGTAGAGTATCTATACCACCCAAACCACTTTCCCCACAGTAAGGTGCTGGTAGAGCACTGTACAGTATGTATACAACCACCCCACTGTCCCCAAAATATGGTGCTGGTACAGCAATGTAGAGTATGTGTACCTCCCATCCCACTGTCCCCACAGTATGGTACTGGTACAGCACTGTACAATATGTATACCACCTATCCCACTGTCCCCCAGTATGGTGCTGATACAGCACTGTACAGTATGTATACCACCCATACCACTGTCCCCACAGTATGGTGCTGGAACAGCACTGTACATAGGTTCATAGATAGGTACTAGGCTATTGGCCCTAGGGCCTATATAAGCCTAGCCAAAAAGGTACCCTGGCTTTCGCCACCCAAGAAAAATATTTTCCTCTGCCCCTGTCAAGCAGAGCCACAGAAGTGATCCCCGGGGTGAATTTCCTATTTCCCATCCAATCATCAAGATTTTTCTTGAAGAGTGCTAACGAAGAGCTTTGTTTGATATAGATAGGTAGTTTGTTCCAGTGTATGGAAAGTCTCTGGGACAGGAATCGATCCCTCCTGCATGTTCTGTTTATTGTGGTGACAAGGTTTAGGTCCCTAGAGTATGTAGTTCAGAGGGATTGGGATTTCTTTAAGTGGAGCATGTCCAACAGCTCTGGGTTTGACACAGCTTTGTATGTTAGGCAGAGATCACCTCTGAGTAGGCGATAGACAGAGTAAAGCTGGAGTTTATTGAGACGGTCTGCGTAGGGCATCTGTTTGAGGCCAGTAATCCTCTTTGTGAGGTATTTCTGCGGCCTTTCCAGTTGTTGTAGATGTCTTGTGAGGTACATACCAAAAGAGGCATTGTACTCTATAATGGGTCTAATGAGTGATGAGTAGAGGGGAACAATGACCTCTTTTTCTGGATGAGAAACGTTTTGTGATGAGGTGTGCCATGTAGAAGGATTTCCTGACCATTGTGGTGATGTGATTATCAACGGAGAGACTACTGTCCACCTGTGTCCCAAGGTCTCTTATCACACTTTCAGTGTTAAGTAGACTACCGCCTATGTGGTAGTTCACAGGTAAAGAGTTTTTACCAAAGGGGATGACAATGCACTTTTTTGCACTGAACTTGAGGCCATGGCTTTGACACCAGGCATCTGTCTCAGTGAGGCCCTTTTGTAGGATGTCCACATTGTTAGGAGTTTTGATTATGGCTCCTAGTTTGCAGTCATCTGCGAACTTAGTTAGACAAAGACCTTCTGTGTTAGCTTGCACTTTAGAGAAGTAGATACCAAACAGGAGAGGACACAGGACAGAACCCTGTGGTACTCCACTTGTCACTGGTCTGAAGTCTGATTTGGAGTCTGCTACTTTCACAGTGTGGGTTCTGTCAGTAAGCCAGATGGCAACCCACCTTGTGACATAGGGATTTATACCTCGTTAATTCCAGACTGGGGGATGGTGTCGAAGGCCTTGGTGAGATCTAGATAGGCTGTGTGAACCACCTTACCTTCATCTATAGCTTTGGTGATTGCTTCAAAGAAGTCTATCAGGTTTAGGAGACATGATCTGCCTTTTACAAACCCAAACTGTGTGGGGTCCAGAGTTTGGAGATCTCAAATGTCTTTGTTTATGAGTTCCATGATGATACGTTTCATGGCCTTGCAGACCAGGCTCATCAGGCTAATGATGGGTAGTTCCCGGGGTCTGTCATGGCTCCCCCTTTTTGGAGTGGGATAACTGTCATGGTGTGCCATTCAATGGGAACAAAGCCTGAGGTGAGGCTATGACTGTACATGGTACTTATATGGGGTGCCAGTTCATTCTGTAGTTCATGTAAAAGGCAGCCTGGGATGTTGTCAGGTCCCATGGATGCTGTGTTCTTGGCTTTGGAGAGTGAGGTTTTTACCTGTGCAGCCGTGATTACAGGAACTTTGCATTCTTCTGGTATAGAGATGGGCCCTTTAGAGGGTGAGGGGGGGGGGGTAAAGTTAGCACTGAACCTATCTGCCAGGATGTTGGCAATATCAGTTGGTTCTGTATATTTAGTGCCATTGTGCTGTACTGAGTGTTGCCATTGAAATTATTGACATAGCTATAGAATGCTTTGTGGTTGTCTTTAGAACCAGTGGTGATTTTGTTTTCATAACTAGCTTTGGAGGATTTTATGAGGGATCTCAGCTTCTTACTGAGGCTGACTAGGGAGTTCCTCCAATCATGGTATTTTACTCTTTTTTTGCAACAGTTTCTTTCTACTGTTGTATAGTTTGTTTATGACAGAAGACCACCAAATTGGCTTCCTTTTTTTTGGAGGATAGCATCTTGGTTCTTTTAGGGATAGCACGATCCATGCACTCATGTAAGTGCTTATAAAGTGCATTTGTGTAGGATTCAGCAGTCGTACCTCTATTGTCCATCTGCATGGGTGTCATGAAGTTTGCCACTTCTATCTTAAGAAGCATGAAGTTGGCTTTGGAGAAATGGTTTACGGTTGGTTCCCTAATGGGGGATGGGGGCGGGATGTGGATGTCTAGGGTGATTAGCCTGTGGACGGATCTGACCAACGAGGAATTGACCTCTGGTGTGGAACATCAGTCGCCCATGTTGGTGATGACCACGTCTAGGATATTGTTGCCCCTGGTGGGGGTGTGGATAAGTTGATCCAAGGCATTGGAATTTATGAATTTATGAATACAGTATGTATACCACCCATCCACTTTCCCCACAGTATGGTGCTGGTACTGCACTGTACAGTATGTACACCACCCACCACACTGCCCCCCCCATAGTATGCTTTACAGTATGTATGCTACCCATCCCACTGTCCCCATAGTATGGTGTCAGTATGGCACTGCAGAGTATGTATGCTAACCATCTCAATGTCCCCACAGTATGGTGCCGGTACAGCACTGAAGACTATGTATGCCACCCATCCCATTGTCCCCATAGTATGGTGCTGATACGGCACTTTTAAACTTTCTCGTTGGTGTCTGGTCGTTGTCCCCACCCCCATCACTGTTATGATGGTGGTGCTGTTATGGTACTTTTACAGTAAGCTCTACCCCCACCACATTTGTGTTTGCTGTTGAAGACATCCTTGTGGTCATGGTCACTACACTGACATGGTGGGGATAAACCTTCTGATCTACAAAGTCAAGTGCTTTCTTCAATCATTTGGCCTTGTAGATGAGTTCTGGGGGGCAGTTCTGGGGCGACAGCACATGATTAATTAGTATATGACCCTCCCCTGGAATATCTCATTAGCATTCAGCACAGCCATGAGGCCAGCCCTTGTGGTGTTAAATCTCTTCCAGTTGGAGGACTGTGCAGCACTATGTAAGATTACTTACTTGTTGTTGTATCTTTCGGCTTTTCCCGGTTAGGGGTCGCCACAGCGGAACTCCGGTCCGCTAATGGTTGGCAGTAGATTTTTACGTACCGACTTGCTAAATACAAAAAATGTACTGTGACATATATATGGCTGTGTACATGCTGTGATACATTTATAAATTTAGCCCCATGTCTTCACTCCTACCGTCAACCATTTCCCCTTCTCAACCATCTGTTTTTATGCAATATTGTCTCTCTTTTCCACCCATCAACTAATGCATTACGTCTAAAATCTTGTCAGATTTTCTAATCCTATCTTTTCTGTACCTCTCTACTTTGGCAATGCTCATTTCTTACACTACTCATTTTCTGCACACCTGTACATATACTACAGCAGATGGTGTGATGCCTGGATGAATTCAGCTCTAAAGGAATTCACTCCTTGCATAAAGTGCCGAGGAATCTAAGATTACAACTGCACTTTCTATATGAGCCGACATTGTTGTGCTTCCAACATGCCCTCATATGCCTCAACTGCTATGATATAGGCATGGCACTATGATTTTGTCATCAAATTTACACTTGATCCTCTTAGATTTACTGATGTTCCTCATGAAGTTAAACCAGTTTATGGATACATACCCTATTAAATACATAATTAAGCCTATAAGAAGATTCCCTATCACTAGCTATATAGGATTTAGGACATAAAAACAGTTCTGTTGTGAAAAACAAAGTGGTCCTCATTCTGACCCTCTGCTATGATTTTTTTTAAAGGCTAGTGCTATGTTTTTAATACTCAGAGGTCTGTGCACACTTGCTCTGTTCCATCCTTCTTAGGGCCTCTGTACAAATTATTCACACACCATTGTGCTTTACACAGTACATCTCAAAGGTTATATGTCAACTGAAAAATGCAGCTACACATCTTTCTTGATTAAGGCCTACTCCTACATATTATTAGTAAACAAGCTGATGGGGCTATTCCCAGCCACTGTGCATTTCAGATGCAGATTCACTGCATATAACTGACCTTCGAATTGAATGCCATGACTCTTAGCAGCTCACTGACTTTTTTTCACCCGTGTCTTTTCCCATGACATTCTCTACTTCTGGCCACACTACCATACCCGTGATGTTGCTAAGTAACATACTGACACAAGCCTCAGTCAGACCCTTGCTTCTGGCCTTGATACATTCTTTTCTTGCTTACTCTGAAGCTGCTGTGATCTCTCCAATTAATAAAGAAAAGTACAAACTGTCTCACTGCATCCGTACACCTGTATTCATACACAGAACCATCTACACTCTTTCTTCCATGTTTGTCTTCAAGTCTGTATTCTTGTTTTACATTCCCACAACACAACTCCATTTGCACATGACTGGAGACATGTCCAGACCATTAAGGGTCATTATATTTAACACTGTCAATATTAATTTTGTTTGAATAATTTCTAGCCCCAATTTGTTTTCTTGGTTTCTGTGTTTCAGGCAATCTTTTGGCAATATTTTACACAGACTGAGACATTTTCACCTATCCCATAATATCTGCAACAATAAAAGGAAACATACTTAGAATATATGATACTCATTTGGAACAAAAACATATTAATATAATGGTACAGGTATCAATATCCTACATTACAAGGAAAGCTTTTAAATTACAGTTAAACTTTTGGCTCCTTTAATACTGATATTATTTATCTTTCTGTTTCCCTTTTTTACCCTGGAATTTGAAGAGAAGTGTAAAAGACCTGGGGGGGATCTCCAGTTAAGTTCTTGTACTCCATAAAATAACAGGTACAGGCTATCATGTAAAAAGTTCAAGATGGCTACATGTCTCAGTTCAGACAGACAATAAAGCACATTCTTAGCCAATAACTGAATGCCAATATGCTGTGATGACATTCAGGTAACACATGAGGTGAAGGGAGGATTTTGCTAAGCAGATGTTTTTCCTATACTGCTCATTTGCGCATTGCGCAGCACCACACACTTCAGTGCAATTGTGCGCCATAGCCGGACAGATTAATTTAAAAGTTTTTCCCTTACATCTAGCTGTAGTACACTAGTGTAGCTCTCATCCTTAGTACTTTCCCGGTCAAAGAAATAGTGCTTGTGAGCCGAAACCTATTAAACTACCAAGAAAAAAAACCCAGGCAGAAATATCCATCCACTGAGTTCCTCCTTGATCAATCCTTAGTGATAACAGTCTTCAACCTAGCATTACAGACAGTTGGACCACACTTGTTTCTCCTGCCAACCTTGTTGATTTGAGTCTCTTGAGGCAGTGTGGCAACTGCTTCATGTACAATGACAACCCTCTACCAACTCATTCTAGTACAGAGTGTGAAAGATGTATCTATACCATGAACCTTGAATCCATGCTCTCTCACACTCACAACAGTAACATAGAAGAGGTTGTCAACCCAACCACCACTACACATACACATAGTACCACTACTCATACACACAGTATGTATCTAATAGAAAAATCAACATTAATTTATTATGTATTTATTTGACGTGTTAACCAGGTTAGTCTAACTGAGCCAGAAGCCCATTTTAAGTGGAGACCCAAGGAGAAAAGCTCCAGTACAAATACAATACAAGAAATTCTGAACATACATTTGAGATTAACAATAGAATAAAAATGGGTGGTCACATAGTGCAGAATAGAAATTAATTAAACTAAGGCAGACAATAACATCAAGAATTGAGAACAAAAACATATATAAAAGTGATGTTACATTTACAAGTGGATATAAAAATTATATACCGATGTTGTTACATGTCATATAACTACACAAGTATCGATATTTGCATACATTGTAGCTGCAAATGAACTATAGGTGTTCTACAGTTTGATATGACTCCAACTTGAGTGAAACAGAGTCATGTGAGATTAGAGCTGTGAAAAAAGAAGAAACTGCACAAGTGATTTACGTACAGTCGGAGGATCTCTCAAAAAACCTACTGAAACATCACAGACCTCCAAAACACAAGACTGCTTCAACTAACACAGTTCTCACAGCACCCATGACACATAGCAACACCGGTGTCTCACCAACCAATCCCGTAAGGAGTAACACTCAAAAACAAAATTTTCTAGTCATTGGAGGCTCAACATTGAGACACACGGACGTCCCACACACCAGGCTAGATAAGGAGAAAATCACAGTCAGCTGCCTGCCCGGTGCCAGGCTTCATCAGATTACACATGCTATACGAACAGAGACATGGTTGAGATCTCTGAATATGTGTTCCAGGCAGGTATGTCCCTAGCCTTGAGCAGCATACTACCCTCACCTGGAATAATGTCACAATATAAACAAAAAATTACTGATTTCAATAATTGGTTTAGATTTTGGTGTCATTCAAAGGAGATCCAGTTCCTGTCAGCCTTGGAAACCATGGTTGACAAACCTCGCTGCTTTGCCAGAGACTGATTGCACCTGGCACCTCTAAGCTTTCGGCTGCTGGCAAAGGCTCTTATCTCCCCCATAGTGCCTTTTTAGGCAAAGTCTCGAAAACAAACTTGGCGACATGAAATTTCAAAATCATAACAAAATAAGGCTCATGCTGCTAAATGCTAGGAGCTTAAACCAAAATCTGCACACTGTGGAAGCACTTCTGTCACTGGAAGATTTAGATGTCTGCGCAGTCACATAAACCTGGTCCAAGGCCTCAGAGAGTACCCTGGCCTTGCAAGGCTACAATTTCTTCCACACCTTCACACCACAAAATGAACGTGTTAGAACCAAAGGAGTCGGTGTTGCTATATTAGAGATAAATTCACCTCCTGTCTAGTTACCCTGAACAACACCATGGAGTTACTCCAAGTTCAGGTTACTGTGGGTAAGACCCCATTCAAGTCATAGCCAGTTAGAGATCCCCCTCCATGGTGTCATGATACACACGAAGCCTACTTGACCAAACTGGAGACAATCCAAATATAACCAAACACTCTGATTATGGGGGATTTCAATTATCCCACCATCAGCTAGGAAACCTATGCTAACCCTAGCTCATTAGCTCAAGAGTTCCTTGACTTTGTTAACTCAAATGCCCTGGAACAAATTGTTCATAGCCCGATAAGAGGAACAAACATACTAGATCTGGTGATCACTAACATGTCAAACAGATGCACCCAGGGGTGTAGCTAGGATTTTCAAATTTGTACTCACAGCTCTCAAACTGCTACCCCCCTCCCCAGCCAAGCTACGGCCATTCTCGTAATTCACGGTTCACTCTTAGTGTCGATGAAGAGGCATTCGCTGTAATGCCTCTTCAGTAATATAATATAAATTCACTCAAACTTGGTTCCTTGAATTGAAAATGAACCTGAAAGTCAGTTCTTTGAAAAATGCAGCATGGTAGTTGGGGTAGAGGATTGCCAGACAATACAGCTGGGAACCTGTCAAAGAAGGGACACCATTTTAATATGGAGCACAGTATTAACTTGAGCAGCTGACAAAATTAGAGAATCTACACGCATTTCTGAAATAAAAGTAATGTATAACTCTGATCATTGCAGTTATTTATAAAAGTAAACCCTCCAAAGTTTCTTCCAAAATTGCTATTTTGCGGAGAAATTATTAGGGGGAGCGCAACATTTTGAGCCAAAACTGGGGACAGTTGAGAGGTTTGGATATTCCTAATTCTATAAATCAATTTATTTGCACATACCTCTCAACCTCTTAATGCAGGAAATCTGGACAAGGCCAAATATATTGGGGGAACATACAAACAGTACTAAAAATTGATCTTGTATAAACTTAAGACAGTTGACAGAATATCAGGTCTTGCTTTAGCATGCATTTTTCTGAAGATTATGACGTCTGAATCTTAACGTCTGTCATTATTTAGTGACTTCATTCCTAAATGATTTGCCAGAAAAGTTTTATTTTGCATTTTGCAGCATGAACACCAATAAATATCTGCTAAACAAAGCAATGCAGTCTCACAATGAAACTAGACTTAGCATTATAACTTCTCTGCCCTTGAAACTCACATTCATTGAAACAGCACTGAAACCCACATTCAAAGAAAATACATTTTGCCAGTGGCAGATTAATCTTGGGCTGTTTTCAAATCATAGGCCCCTTGCACATGAAACATACACATGCTCTTTGATACACCTCCCTGATTGTATTAAATTATACTCCTTGTACAATACAGTATAGTTGTTAGAGAGTGTTTTAAATTTATTGTTTTGAACATATTTCCAGTAAACAATGAAACAAAATGCATGCACCAATAATGACAAAAACAGCCCAATTCATAACATTTCCATCATAAAAGTCTACTCAAACTTCTACAGTCCACCAGTATCAGTAAATATGCACAATCTCTGAACTAGTAAAAGCCATCTACATAATTCCACATTAAAGAAATCTGTAACTAATGAAGAGGCTGCTGCTAGCAAACAACTTTACATTTCATGGTTTCATCTACAAATAAAGTGCCTGTTGCCCTTGAGGAATAAATTGCCTATGTTGCATTAAAAACAATGATACGCTAGTAATATTGCAATAGGGAATGGATGGCAAACTGATAACAGGTTCATAGTTACTACTAGATATCTTCGCCAAAACGGACTACAGCATCCACTCCCCTTTACAACACAGTACAGTATCAGCAATGCATCTACCTCCTGTGGGAGAAGAACCCACAGCCCTCTGCATCAAAAGCAAGTACATTACCTGTTGTGCTAGTAACAGTATAAGCAGACTCAGCATAAGCAGCACTAGACTTTAGTTCCCCTGCAGCACTCAGCTCCTTGTAAAATGTCAACACTCAGCTGTATCTCTGAACTTTGCAACACAAGAAACCTGGAAAAAGCCAACATTTATTGGGGGGGGGGGGGGGAGACAAAAGCCCAAAAACCAGGGACACATTTTAAACATTGCTTGTATAATTTTGGAAAGTTGCTAGAATAAAATGCTGTGCTATCACCATGCATGTCTTGAACCCAGAACCATATGCACTACACTCAGTGCAACATACCACTATGCTAAATCAGCAATTTAAAAAATAGGAAGACAAACTTAATGGCTATCATTTAGATAGCTCTCAACCTCTTAGCACAAAAAACCTGGACAAACAAAGCCAATAATGAGGGAATACAAATTCAGTTCTCACTTCACACCTTAGCACAAAAACCTGGACAAACAACAAAAACAATAATGGGGGAAATACAACTTCAGTTCTCACTTCTCACCATAGCTGACAACCATTAGAAAAGCAAATCTGAACAAAGTTCAGAAATGGTGGTGGTTAGGGACTTTAGGCACTTCTTACCCTGAAGCAAAAGTACAGGGTTTGAGCCTGAACACCTACAGCCAGCAGGTGAATTATGTGGGGGCATTTTCACACACACACTTGCCTTCCAATCTCACACACACACACACACGCACGCACACACACACACACACACACACACACACACACACACACACACACACACACACACGCCTTCCAATCTCACACACACACACACACTTGCCTTCCAATCTCTCACACACACACACACACACACACACACACACACACACACACACTTGCCTTCCAATCTCACACACACACACACACACACACACACACACACACACACACACTTGCCTTCCAATCTCACACACACACTTGCCTTCCAATCTCACACACACACACACACACACACACACACACACACTGCCTTCCAATCTCACACACACACACAGACACACACACACACACACACACTTGCCTTCCAATCTCTCACACACACACACACACACACACACACACACACACACACACACTTGCCTTCCAATCTCACACACACACTTGCCTTCCAATCTCACACACACACACACACACACACACACACACACACTTGCCTTCCAATCTCACACACACACACACACACACACACTTGCCTTCCAATCTCACACACACACACACACACACACACACACACACACACACACTTGCCTTCCAATCTGTCACACACACACACACACACACACACACACACACTTGCCTTCCAATCTCACAAACACACACACACTTGCCTTCCAATCTCACACACACACACACACACACACACACACACACACACACACACACACACTTGCCTTTCAATCTCACACACACGATTGCCTTCCAATCTCGCTCATTACATACACTCTCTCAAATCTGTTTGTGATTGCCGTCCAACACACAAATCTATACACACACTCTCTTACCTAAAAATCTGTTCGTGATTGCCTTCCAAGTCCAACTACATTTCCTGCTTGCAGTGAAAGTCCAACTACAGTTCTTCGCAGCGATAATCCATTTGCGATTGTCTTCTTCTACTCGCTCGCTCACTACTGCACATTTCCCGCTCGCAGCCAGCCGGACATGACGTGAGCTCACTTCCGACTGGCTGGTATCCTCCTTAAAGGAGCCAACACCCTTTAAAAAGGAAGAAATATGTACGTTTTTTAAAAAGCTACCCCCTCTTCTAAAAAAGTTGTACTGAAATCAGTACAGTGCGTATGCCTCCCGACGTCCCTGGATGCACCACTGCAACTGTCAGCCCCTCATTTCTTAAATCTGACCACAAATCAGTCACCTTCGACCTGACACTAACACTAGAATTCACAAAGGGCAAAATCAGACTAAATAACTTCACCAAGGCAAACTACACCCTCCTAGGTTAAGGTAAAAATGCATTCCAAGCCCCACCCCCCAGCTGGAAGTGGTAACTACACCGAGGCTAACACTAAAGCCCTGTACAATCACTTGCAAAAGAATTTAGATTCAGTTGTACCGGAAAGAATCAAAGCCACAGTCGCAAGTAAAACCAAGTTGCCATGGTGGATATTCAGCATCAACAAACTTTACATTAAATGCAAAAAGTTGCTGTCCAAGAAAACAAAGGCAAGGCCCCAACGATGGAAAAGCACCCTCCTCAGCCTCAACAGGCAAATAAGACAACTTGTCAAATCCTCTAAGGGCTTCTTTGAGAAAAACATAGCAAGTACAGCTATGGATAACCATAAGGCCTTTTACAGCTAGTTACATAGCCTAAAAGGTAGGACCCAAGCAAGTGCAGAACTAGTGACCAACGTTACCACACAAACTGACCACACAGTGATAGCAAACCTGGTAGCGGATAGGTCTGCTGAAAATTTCACTCCCTTATCCCCTCCAAACCTATCATAAACCTTCCCTCAAACTCCCGTCCACCCTACACATCTGAAGAATAGGTCATCAAAGCCTTGTCCATGGCAAAAAGCACAGCCTCTATGGGACCAGATGGCATCCCAGGCTGCGTACTAAACAGACTAAAACATGAACTAGCATCACCATTAAGTACCCTATTCAATCATAGCCTTACCGCAGGCTTTGTTCCAGCGGAATGGAGAACAGCAACAGTTATTCCCCTCCACAAAGGTGGCCTAGCAACAAACCCATGGAATTACAGACCCGTAAGCCTAACCAGACTCATCTGTAAGGCCATGGAACATATCATTATGGGCCTCATTAATAAAGACATAAGTGAACTCCAAACCCTGGATCCTACCCAATTAAGCTTCATCAACAGCAGATCCTGCCCATTTAATCTGGTGGATTTTTTCGAAAATATGACCAGGGCCATTGACAAGGGCAAATTTGCACACGCAGAATAACTCAACTTGGCAAAGGCTTTTGTCACAACCCCACACTCAAGCATTACTAATAAACTTAGCAAATTGAATGTAAACCCCTTCATTGTAAGATGGGTTGCCAACTGGCTCACAAACCAGACACACACTATCAAAGTGGGTGACCCCACATCAACCAGCACACCTGTTACCAGGGGGGGTGACACAGGGGTCAGTGCTGGGTCCCCTACTGTTTGATATATACTTCTCAGAAGTTCAGGTCAAAACTAAGGGGTTGTGGCTGTCCAAGTCTGCAGAAGACTGCAAACTGGGTGCAATTACTGAATCCACGAATGATGTCTGTATACTCCAGGAGGGTCTTACACAGACCACCGACCGGTATCTTAATCACGGTCTCAAACTGAATGCAAAGAAATGCATCATCATTCCCTTCAGCACAAACAATGTCCATTCATACTATCAAATCAACAATACCCTAAGTACCCACAAAGTGGTAAGGGACCTGGGATCACAAGTTGACTGCGACCTTAACTTCAACCATCATGTGTCTAGTGTAGTAAGGGAGACTTTCTACATAGCACACTTGATTAGTAAAGACATCGCCTCGAGAGCAAAAGAGTTTATGACCCCTCTATACTTGGCACTAATCCAGCCCATAATTGAGTATAACGCCCCTTTCAGCATGTACCGTACAAAGCACCTGCAGCAATTGGAGACAACTCAGGGATTTCTAACAAAGATCATCAAGGGGCTCCAGCACGTGCCATACACAGACCGACTAAAGTCCCTGTCACTACACACTGTATTGTACAGACTTTTTAGGTGAGACTTATGCCTGGCTTACCCAGCAATCTCAGACCCAAACCTAATGAACTTGCTGCATATCCATAAATCAAATGGGTCTAGGGCTACCCATTCCAAGCACCTAAATACAGCCTCACATTCAATTGGACATGCCAGAGGCACAGATTTATCACCCAGCAACTGTCACATCTTTGGAATTGGCTACCTATTCATGTGAAACAGAGCACCTCTATGACACTGTTCATGAGGAACCTGGATGAGTTTATGTTTCCTTTATTATGTTTTAAGGCTATTTAGCCACTCTAGTGAATAAATATTTATATGCTACAGTTTGCTGGCTCTTTGATATTTGTTACTGTTCAGGAGAAACCTGGATGACTGGATGAGACACCATAAATTCTTACCGAGGATAGCACCCACAACCCTCCTGGACATGGGCAGCTATTACTAAATGCAATCTTGGGTATTAACTAACGTTTCTATGGTATTACATTGGGATGAAACAGCTAGGCTTCAAATGACCTGCTGGTCAACAGCCTAGTAATCTCCTATGATTGTATGATCTCACCACAGCCTATTGCATATCTAACAGGGAGGACCTTCTTATATTGCTGATTCCAACATGAACAAATAACCATACCACAATTAGCCTTAATCATTTTTAACACAGTTGAGCTGTCCCTAATGTTGGCCAAATGCAGGCATGATACTGTCCCAAGCACTTTACAGAATCCAGTGGGTGTATGTCTGTTCTACACAATGGAGTTAACAAAGACAGTTTTTTTTGGGTTGCCAGGAAACAATGTCTGAGTTAGGGGCTTTCTAATCTGGCTTGGTTCTTATGTTTGTTCTATGCAGGTGGTTTGAACAACCATATACAGCCTAGTTATGCATCCTAGAAAGTGCTGCTGGCAGGTTTGCCTCCTTTATTGGTTAGGGCCATACTACCAATCCCTGGGGTAAATTTATGTGAATCCTTCCAAACATCAAAACTTAACCTAAAGGAGGTTACGGTGTTATACCATTTAACAGGCAAGGAAAGTTTGTTCCATAGGTAAGAAATTCTTTTGGTATTAAACTTATGCTTCCAAAAAGTCTTATTTATGGTATGGTGTAAGTTTAGCATTCTGGAGTGAGTGTTCCTAATATTACCAGTGCTTCTGAGGTACAGAAGATCTACTAAAACGGGATCTTTCATAGCAAGAAAGGTAAGACACACACCTCCATGTAGGAGTTTGTACAAGGTGGAAGAAAGTGAAATTTTATAACCTATCTGGATTGCTAATGGTGTCTAGCCCTGTGACTTTCTTGGCTAGAAAATGTTGAGATCTTGGAAACTTGGATATGTGTTTTTTAAGCCCCATGTCAATCAGAGTGTTATACTCAACGACTGGCCTAAAAATATGAAATACAGAAGGACTAATGCCTCTTTGGAGCTTAACAATATACATTTGGTAAGTAACTACACAGTGAAAAAGAAAAATGTCCTTACTGTAACTAATGCTTGCTAGTCAAAGAATAGTTCATTGTTGACAGAAATGCTTACATCTCTCATGACTGTATTAACTTTAAATGGAGTACCATTTATGTGATAATCAGGGTGTGAAAAACTTGTTTCCAAAATGCAGTTACATCATATTTTATGTTGTAATAAATCTAAGGGCCATGGTTAAAACACCACATACTGAATATCTAACCCTTCTTGGAGAAAATAAAAGTGGGGAATCCAACAATGGCACCCAGTTTGCAGACAACCGCAAAACTTGGACATTTGCCTTCATATCAGAGAAGTAGATGTCAAAGAGAAAAAAAAAAAAAGAAAAAAAACAAAACCCTAAGAGACTGCACTAGTGACTAATCTAGGAGAAGACTCCACCAACTCACTCTGTGTGTAGAATCACACAGCAATTCATTACGTAATACACCAGTTAATGTTTAAACTGGCAAGTTGATCAATAATGCCTGTATGGGAAATCATATAGAATGCCTTTGCTAACCACCTCATAAACAGATCTATCCTTCACAAAATTATAATAACAAGGATGAAATGCTTATAAGTTACCAGTTTTTTGTTAATGAGACTGACTAACAATGCTACTCCATGATTTTTCAGATAATACTAGACAGGCTAATGGAACAATAATTTCCAGGATTAGTTATTGGTTGCCAGCTGTCCATTTTTTGACCGGACTGTCCGGTTTTCTGACAAATTGTCCGGTTACAAATTTCATTCAAAACCAGACACATGAAGTCCGGATTTTGTGCCACTGTAAACTCTTGTGACAAAATTAAAATTACACTTAAAATCAAAGTACTGTAATTAAAAAAAAATCTCATTATGTATCATAATTAATTTTGAAACAATGAACCCCAATGCACATAATGTTTTTGCAGTTTAGCGGCGTGTACGAGAAAGCAATGATATATATGTATCAAATGTAATTAATACTATGGGATTCCAAAAGCAAGAGGGTAACAGCAGTATACATAATATTTCCTATGAACATGATCTTAACTGTTGGTTGACTACTGTAACAGATTTTCGATTGCTTATGGCTCATCGCTCTTGTCAATTTGGTAATCTATTGGTTGAGTCTTACTGCGTTCAGCATGGTGACTGCTGTTGCAGGAACTACTTGATCGACCAGCATTTCTGGGGGACTCTTCCAGATCCAGGAAGGTATATGGGCTGTGTTAGAAAGTTGGGAAGTATTGCAGGTGAGTGATTGCACCAGTTTTATTTTCCAAGAGTAAGTCAATCAGCTGTTTGAATTTCGTAGTACTAAGGAAGATAAAACTGAGCAGTTCACATGTGCGGTATTTTCTCTTTTTAGCTGCAAGGAAAGTATGACTACACATGGCTTTGTACAATTTGTCACATCTTGGCATTTATATCTGTTGAGTTAGGCTGTAGATTTTTCTCAATCATTCTGTCATTATTCCGATGTGGTACTGCTTGTGTATGAAATTTGCCATGAACTAAATGAATACTTGGGATTAGACATTAGTGTGGTGGGATTGGATGGTTATGTAGTGGAGGATGAACTCATTCCTTATTAATAACACTAGTAAAAATGCTTACAAAAAGATAATTACGAAGCTTGGAGTACTGTGCTCTAGTCAGGATTTTAAAAGTGGATTATGTTCAAAAAGAGGAACAGAGTGTTCCGACAAAGGAGACCGAAATCTAGCGATGAAGAGGATGATCGCAAGACGTGTCAGTCAAGGGAAGAAGATACGGTGGAGGAAAGTGAGGTAGGGCCTGCTGGATATAGCCAGCTGTATCAGCGAAGAGGACTGTCATGCAGTTCCAAACCTAAGTAAGAGCATGTTGCACCAGCTAGCGGAGGTGACTATGTGAAGGAGAGAGAGAGGAGGAAGACCATGGCTGAGGTGTTGGCAATGAGACAGCGCCCTCTGATGAGAAAAGACATTTAGAAGTGGGCTTGCTGAGTTTTGAGGATGAAAGAGGAGGTACTTAATTTTGTTTGTTTTTGCAGACAAAAAAATAAATGTAAACTAAATCATGAAAGAGTACACCAGAAAATACAGCTTTTCATTTTGATGTGCGGACAAGGGTGTATTCAGAATTTTCCATTTTGTACTTGCAATCTCATAGTGTCCCCATTACTTTTTTTGCATTTAAAATGTACACATTTCATCAGATCTTCCTCAGTGTGGGTGTATAATTTTCAGCAGAAGCTTTCTACAACTATAACAAAGGTTTCTTTAGAGTAATATTTGTATTTCTGAAAAGGTTATGCACAAATAGTTTAGAAATATTCTTGCATCAGTAGTACATATTTTTATGAGCAATATTCAGAAATATAATGGACACAGTTGAGTACAGAGAGCATGCAAACTGAGTACAAAGAGTATGCCAGGCTATATCCTTGCATGCAGCAGCAGTACTACTACCATAGCTACATATATGCATAATGCAAAGCTCTCCTTTTGAAAAACTGGAGTTGGCATACTGGCATGGTGGTTCACAGTGTCATGGTTGAAAAAGACTGGCAGTAAACTTGATAACAAATAATACCTGACTTGATTGACCTGCGGTGATACACGGTACTGGCTTACAGTGGGAAGGCATTTTATAAGTAAAGTGTGTAAGTGAAAGTTAAGCGAGTTCCACTATAGGTGCTGTTTACTTGTGGCACCCAGGTATAAAGAGTCTTTGTGAATGGCTTTACTATTTCCTAAAGCATCTTTTCAATTCTGCCTTGTGTGTCGCCAACCCCTAATATAACCTTCTTCTGGGTTTTTTCATCTTTTATGGGGAAGGGGATCCATGTTAGGCATGCCCTAATCATGAAGCTTCAAACAGTATGACTAGTAAATATGTTGCTTGCACAGTGTCTCGTTGTTCACTTTGCTTTGTTTAGCAAATGTGTATCAGTGGTTTGTGCTATAAAATTTGAAATAAATGTTTTAAATTAAATCCAAATATCTGTAATCACTGTGGAAGTAAACCAGAAGACAGTATGCACACTGAGTGTTTTGAACAGTGTTTATGGCAACTGGGGAGAAATCGGCTGAAAGCAGGCATCCAGAACAAAAAAAAAAGGGTGTTCCCATCAGCTGATGTCACAGTGATGTCACAAAATGGGCGGAGCATGGATGGGAGCGGGGGTAGGAATGGGTGGGGTTATGGGTGATGTGAGCGGCATGACCTTAGTCCGGATTTAGCCACCAAGAAAGCTGGCAACCCTAATTAGTTACAACAACAGCATTCCTATGTAGTAGCATCACAACCATTGTTCTCAAACTCTCTGGCACATATCCCGTGGAGGCTCAAATTAAAAGTAATGTACTATGTACTTATGACAGCTTGGTGTAGTGTCTGTTATTTCAGCTTTGGTGACAGCTTCCAGGATCTGGTCTAAAGTGATAAATGGTTGAAGCAGTGTTAAAAGATTCAGGAGAAAGACACTGGGGGAGTGAGTGATAGCAAAATAATAATAATAATAAAATAAAATAAAAATAATTGGAGCTATATTTGCCAGCTAAGACATTTCCTGTAGCTTCAATATAAGAACAGCTAATACAATACACTTAGATCTCAGTGCAGTATTGGATATCACTTCTAATATTGTTAATATAGTTGAAAAAAAAGCCCCGTGTTCATCTTTTGAAGAATTAGCTATCTTAAATTCAAACTCAGCCTTACTCTTTCTAACTGGGCATTAAGCTCCCTGCAGATATATGTACATTCCTTGCTCTGAATGACTGTGGAATGTTTTTTATTACAAACTACTTAATTTTTTCCCCCTATTATGAAGTTTATTTGAAAGTTCCACCATAAGGTGAATTTACATAGATGTGTAGGCCTAAAAGCTACTAACTTATTATCATTATACATCATAAGTAAATATAGGGGCTTCAGAGATATGGTTAATAGGGGAGAAAAATTTTTAAGACCCTCAAGATAGGGATATGAAGTCGGCTTCAAAGTATTCTCAGAATACAGATGAACTTGTGGGCATTTTGGTACTATTTCGAAGGGAGAGGTGACACTCTGATTCAACCATGGAGGGGATAGTATTAGTAGTTGTGCAGGTAAAGACAGCACTGATAAGGAAAAATTCAAGTATATTTTTCATTCTCATGAGAACCTGGAAAATTCGATACAGGAAGTCGGCATTAATGAAGTATACAGAACACTGAGTGCATTTATTGAGTCTTGTACAAGACTTCCAACTGAAGGATGGATAAATCAAATCACATACAATTTTGGTATTGAGATTAACAGGTACAGAAATCAACTTGTCAAGATACCTATTTTAGTCCCTCAGATGACACAGAAAGGGGTCTAAAGTTGGCAAAAGTGATCTAAAGTTGGCTCTGATGAACTGACTACTAAATGTGACTAAATGACAAGCTTGAATTCATCATCTTGAACTATTTGGTATGAGTTAATGTTTGAGCAGATAAAAAACAGATACCCTCTCTGTCACCCGAGATAATCTGAAGGAGTGAAAGACATTGTATCTTTTTACAAAGGGAGTGCTATCAGAACACTGAAACTGGATTAAATCAAAGTGCATGAGTGTCCCGAAGCCCTCTAAATCAGGAAATGTATTGTTCAGACTCCTAGCATTTAATGCTTATTGTAGGCCTAATTAGAATTTACTGAGTTGTAATGTCTAATAAATGAACTTGGCCTAAAAAAGGTTAACTCTACAAAACTGGCACCCTAAGGACTCATACTACAATCATCAATGTGGAACTATAATTATAAACAGAGGGAGCTAAGCAATCAGAGTAGATACAGAAATAAATACTGCTAGTCCTTTGTATATATTGCAGTGATTTGCGTAAATAAAATTCATGTGAAAGCACAACTACGAGGGTAGCCACTGTGGTGCAGTGGTTAGCATTGCCACCTCACAGAAAGAGGTTCTCTGGTTCGATCCTCGGCTGGGGTGCATTCTGTGCGGAGTCTGCATGTCCTCCCTGTGGTCGCGTGGGTTTCCTCCGGGTACTCCGTTTTCCTCCCACATCCCAAAGACATGCTGTAGGTGGATTGGACACTCTAAATTGGCCATAGGCGTGACTGCGTGCAAGTGTGTGCCTTCTGTGGAAGGTTGGGCACCTGGCTGTCAACTCGACACTGTAAAACTCCACTGCCAATCATGAGCGGACAGGTGATCCGCTGTGGCGACCCCTAACTGGGAAAAGCCGAAAGAAGAAGAAGTGAAAGCACAACTACAACAGTCAATGAACAATGGTCAAACCCATGTAATTCACTTGCTGTCTGGTCCAAACCTATATTAAACAATGGCAACTAAGAAAAAAATCAATTTAGCACAGCTAGTCCAAACCTAGTTGAAACAAGGGCAACATACAAACATAATCCAGTTAGCTTAGCAGAACTCCAATACCCTCAGTACAACTTAGCTCAACAATGTAAAGCCATTGTCCAAGTAACTGAGTTCCTTATATATTACACAAACACCTGCCTAAAGGAGAAAAGCATAAATTATCAATAAGTGAACAACAGCAACTGGTTAAAAAAAATAAATTACTAACTTGGGACAACCAACAGTCAATTTGGGCAGGGAAGAATAGTCCTGTTCCTCCTCTCTCAAGGAAAAGCAACCACAGCCACTAAGTCCAAAATTAGCACTGGTGATCCTCAAATCAATCACCTGCAATCTGGTGAAAACAAGCTAGGGAAACAACAAAATCCAATTATCACAGGTTCATAGGTGATTGCTGGGCTAACAATACCAGGGGGTCTTTTAAAGCCTAGCCACCCTTCCCAAATGTATCTGACAAGTTTTGACATTAAAGTTTTATTTTAAGGGGTATATGGGTGGTCAAGCATTTATAGGCTGTCTCTGTCTACTAAAGACACTGGTGCCAGACCAAGGGTACATTTCCAATTCCCCATCCACTGGTCCAAGTTATGTTTGAATTGGGTTAGGAAAGAACTCTTCTTCACTTTAATGGGAAGCCTGTTCCAGAGGAGATTTAGTCTCTGAGACACACACCTGTCTCTCCAACATGTCCTAAATCTGTTGCAGATGAGGTTTTGGTCCCTAATTATGGTGATATATGTTTTGTGGATTTGCAACAGGTTCATCAGAGAAGGCTCAGAGGATGCTTTGAAGGCCAAGTATAGATCATCTCTCAGCAATCTGTAGGAGACTGAATACAAGGATAGATAGGGCTTTGAGGTGGTCCTCAAGGACATGTTCTTTTGGGTCATGTATTCTATTTTGTGAGGAACCTCTATGGAAGCTTCAGTTTTTGCATATGCCTGCAATTGTCTGCATATTTGGTCTGCCAGAGGGCTCTGAAATTGGCCTTGATTTCAGAGAAGTGCCAAAATAGCATTCTCCAGACACAGAAAAGCAAGTACAATGTACAAATACCAGTGCAACAGACAAGTCACACATAATATTTTTTTGATATAGACTCTGCTCCACTGCTATGGTATACTAATGCTGTGTGTTTATTTTATTTTATTTTTGTTAACTAGGGTAGAGCACTGACACAAATGGACTGTTTTCAGGCACAACCCAGGGGAAAAAAAAAGATAGTCAATATTAAATATATACAGTGCACACAAAAATCAAATACAATGAAACAATAACATGGAGCAAAGTACAGTTTTGTACCTACCATAAATGTAGATGTCCGATAGGAATGCATCTGCAGTCCTTACAAATGGGTTGTCCTGTCGTCAGGAAAGTCTGGGTCTGGCCTCGGCTGGTGTCGCACTTCACCCGACGTCATAGCTGCAGTTATTCGGGTATAAAGGCATCAGCCGACGCCATTTTCCTCAGTGTTTCTTGCCCCAGATGCCAGGTGCCCTCTTGGAAGGCTAAATTTGGATAAATGCCAATGATTCCAAATAGTAGAAACAAACACAAAAATAAGCATGTATGTACATATATACAAACAAATACACCATAATAGATCCCCCAAGCTAGCTGAAGGCTGGCAAATACCCTAAGTACCTCAGAGGGAAGGTGGGTGGGTAATCCTGACTGCAGATGCATTCCTATCGGACATCTACATTTATGGTAGGTACAAAACTGTACTATGTCCTTCAAGGATGCATCTGCAGTCCTTACAAATGGGTAGAATACCATAGCTAAACAAGGGAGGAGGAAAGAGTAGAGATTATGGTGTAGCTAGGATCCCTTGCAAAACAGCAGTGGCAAAACCTGCTCGGGATCTAGAGTATAAAGGTAAATTGTAATGTAGTGTATGCACGGAGGTCCAAGTAGCAGCCTCTATAATGTCCTTGGTAGCCACGAAAGCTGTGGTAGTGGCTGTAGCCCTTGTGGAGTGAGGCCTGATGTTCTCTGGAGTTTTCTTTCCATGGTAGGAGTAACAAAATCTAATGCAATTTCCTATCCATTTGGAGATTGTCTGTTTTGAAATTGGTTTTCCTTCCTTTCCTGTGGCATATGCTACCAGAAGCTGGTCAGTTTTTCTATTGGACTGTCCAGGTAGTAGCATAACTGTCTGTGTACATCCAAGGTATGCAAAGTCTTTCTCCTGTTCTGTGGGTTTGGGAAGAATGTAGGTAGGTGGATAGCCTGATTTAATGACACTCTGGATACCACCTTAGGCATAAATGTAGGATTTGTTCTCATGGACACTCTATCTTGATGGAAGATCAGGAAGGGTTGCACTGCCATTAATGCCTGTAGTTCAGAGACCCTTCTTGCTGAAGTTATTGCCAGCAGGAAAGCAGTCTTCCAGGATAAGTATTGTAATTCTGCTGTTGCTGCTGGCTCGAAAGGAGGAAGTGTCAATTTTTCTAGCACAAAGTTCAAGTCCCATGCTGGCAATGGTGGTTTCCTGGGAGGTTTTACATTTTAATTCCTCTCAGAAACTGTCTGAGCAGGGGATGAGAGAAGACAGGAGGATCCAAGCTGTATTGTGCTGAAATAGCTGATGTATGTATCTTGATGGAAGAATAGGACAGGCCTGTGTGGAAGAGCTCTGCCAAGTACTCAGGATGTTGGCCATGTTTACCAGAGTCACATCTTCTCCTTTGCAGTACTCCAAATGAGATATCTTTTCCATTTTGCTGCATAATTCTTTCTTGTTGAAGGTCTCGCGAGCCTCCAGGATTATGTCTTTAACCCTTTGGGATAAATTTGGGTTAATTGCTGTTATGTAATGTTGCAGAGTTTTCAGGTTTGGATGCAGGATGTTGTAGTTGTTCTGTGTTAACAGTAATGGGATCAGGGTAGTGTCCATATTTGTTCCCGAGACATGCTCCTCAGCAATGGGTACCAATGTTGTCTTGGCCAGTCTGGAGCTATCAGAATGATCCGGTCCTCTTTGATCTTCAGAAGCACCTTGTGCATCAAAGGAAGTGGAAATGCATATGCTGTCAGGTTTTTCCAACTGAAAGATAGGAGTCCACCTTCCAAGCAAGTGGGTGGTACGTCCTTGTGCAGAATTTCTTTAGCTGGTGATTGAATGGGGATGCAAACAAGTCTATTTGTGGTAATCTCCATTCCTTGTGATGGCTTTGAAGATGTCGGATGAAGCATCCATTCGTGGGCATCTGTGGTTGTTCTGCTTAATATGTCTGCTAGAATGTTTTCTTTACAAAATTGCTTGTAACTGAATGTTGTAGCTCAGGGCCACATCCCATAGGTCCAGTGCCAGCCGGCATAGAGGATATGAATGGGTGCCTCCCTGTTTGTTGATGTACCACATAACTGTGGTGTTGTCTGTCCTTATCATCAACTGACCTTCTTGGAGAAATGGTCTGAATGACTGGATTGCCAATTTTACTGCCAGCATTTCCTTTAGATTTCTGTGTAGGCGCAGCTGGTCTTGAGTCCATAAGCCTTGTATGCACTTGCCCTGCATGTGTGCCCCCCAACCGAGGTCTGAGGCATCTGTCGTGATGGTTTGGCTTGGTTGGCTGTTGCAGAAGAGCAATCCTGTGTTTGATTGACAGGCCTGAGCCCACCATAGGAGCTCTTGTTTCAGGCATGGGATTATTGGGATTTTGGTTTCTAGGCTGTGCTTGTGTTGGGACCACAAATTCCTTAGGTACCACTGTAGCTTTCTCATATGCAGTCTGGCATGAGGGACCAGAATTATGCAGGATGCCATGAAGCC
The DNA here is from genome assembly GCF_019279795.1 of Protopterus annectens. Lineage (NCBI taxonomy): Eukaryota > Metazoa > Chordata > Ceratodontiformes > Protopteridae > Protopterus > Protopterus annectens. The sequence goes on from NC_056736.1 coordinate 538,550,526, forward strand.
TAGAGCTTGCAGTACTTTTCTTGCAGTTAGGTGGTTCTGCTTTGTTAATGCCAAGAAGTAGAGAGGTAGTTGCTCTTTCTTTTCTGCAGTTAGGAATGCCATTTGTTTTGACGTGTCCAGCTCTGCACCCAGAAAGGTTATTCTTTGGGATGGAATCAGCCTTGACTTTTTTATATTGACTGTATATCCCAAGGCTTGCAGCAGGTAAATGACTCTTTGCAAGTCTTCTGCTAGATTGCTTTTGTTGTCCGCTTGTATCAGGCAGTCGTCCAATTACTGATGCCAGGCATTTCGTGAACACTCTGGGCGCAGTAGAGAAGCCAAAGGGCAATGCTGAAAATTGATAATGCTCTGATCCTGCAAGAAATCTGAGGTATCTTCTGCAAATTGGTCTTATGGGGACGTGCAGGTATGCCTCCTTGAGATCTAGAGTTACCAGCCAAGACTCCTTGCCCAGCATGGGAAGAAGCTGCTGTAGGGTCAGCATTTTGAATTTTGGAACAATAAGGAATGTGTTTAAAGCGGACAGGTCTAGGATGGGTCACCATTTGTTTTCTTTTCTTGGTACCAGGAAGAGTCTGGAGTAAAATCCCTTTCCTTGCTCCATAGATGGTACCTTTTCCACAGCTCTCATTCTTAATAGCTGAGATATTTGTTTTAGAGCTTCTGTCCTTTGAGTAGGTGGTAGGTTTGGCATTCCTCTCTTCCCTGGTAGAGTATGGAAATGGAACCTGTAACCTTGGTCTATAGTTTGCAAAATCCATTTTCCTTGTGATGCAATGCCAGTTTTTGAGAATAAGGTTAGTTTTCCGCCTAAGGGTGCTTCTAGTTGTTCCCTGGTAGGCGGTGCCACTGTCAAGTCACTGTGATTGAGTTGTTGTAGTGGTGGTGGCTGCGTCCGTGCCTCGCTGGTTGTTACCTTGCCATTGGTGTCCCCTGTAGGCACCCCTGGACTGGTCTCTGCCTCTTGAACGCCTATTCCTGCCTCTCTGAGCCTTAGAGGAGTCCGGAAAGGACCAATTCTTGGAGGGCCAGTTCCTGTTAAACCTTGGAGGTTGAACCTGTAAGAAATCTTTCACCGTTTGTACAGATTTCGCCTTCTCTTCCATCTTTTTTAGCACCTGCTGAGCAGGGGAACCAAATAAATTGACCTTGTCCATGGGTGCATCCAAAAGCTTTGATTTGACATGGTCTGGTAATGCCTGTTCTTTCAACCATGCATGTCTCCTGATAACTGTGCCAGTCATGGCTGATCTAAAGGAAGCCTCCAGTGCATCACAGCCACATTTTAAAGAATGGTTACTAACCTGCTGTATGTTATGTACCATTTCCTGAACATATTTTTTATCTAAAGATTCTTCAGAGGAAAGCTTTTTAGTTAACTGGTCAAGCATAAACTCTTGATATTGAATCATATGAACTTGGCAGTTCAAAGCCCTAGCTGACAAGGTAGCAGAAGTGTAAACTTTTTTACCCCATCTCTCTAAGGACCTGGATTAGCATTCAAAGGGAGGGGTTTTAGTAGAAGTAGCAGCTACAGCTTTAGGGCCCTGGGCGATGGTCTCTGGATCTGCAAAAGGAGCCTTGTATAAATGGTGATGAGTGTCCGGGACCCTGTAGAACCTATCAGGCTTATCAGGAGCCGGAGGTAATGAATCAGGAGCAGTGCAAGCATCATTAAATGCATCATCTACAACAGAAAGAACTGGAGGTATAGCTAAAGGCCTATGTTGTGGCAAATGTAGAAAGGTTCTAAGCCTTTTTCTGGAGTCTGAGAAATCTTGGCCCTGCCACTGAAATTGTTCCTCATAGCATGCAAGGTTTCCCCAAAGGAAAATTCCTCAGGTGGAGAGGCTGAAGGAATGGACTCTTCAGCATCTGAGTCTTCATAAGGAGAATAAGAAGCCTCAGGAAGGTCTGTATGTTCTGATTCATCAGAGGAACCATCAGTGGATACTGGTTCAGGGGGCTCTGCTCTAGGTCTCTTTTCTGGAGGTGGGAGAGGACCTGTCTGGATGAGGCTGGGATCCACAATTAAAGAAATTAAATCCTCAGCCAAAGATAGCATATGAGAGCTAGTGCTGGGCCTGTGTGAGGGGGGTTTGGCAGGCACAGATTTTGAAGCTTTGGCTGCTTTAGCCCTGGCAAAGGCCTTAATAGACATGGCTGCAGGAGGCCTAGCAGCTCCACGTGCAGGGGTTGAAATATCCAGGGAATTGTGTCTGATAATTCCTGAGAAACCGCAACAGAAGGCTGGATTTCAGAAGCAGATTCTACCAGGTTAGAGGAGGCCTCGGTAGAAGGCATGGTTTCGGCTGGAGAAAGAACAGCTCGGTTTCGGCGCTCGGTTTCGCGAAAACCGAGACACTGTCGGTCCTTTTCGCTTTTTGGAAATTTGCGTTGTCAGAGGATCCGGCGGCATAATGTAGGCAAAATCAGAGCAAAATTTGTTCAGCAAACTCGACCCGACGCGTAAAAGCGTCCGTGTTAAAAAGCGCCAGTCTAGACAAGCTGCTCGTCGTGGTCTGGGCCTAAGCAATGTATACAGTAGGAGTGGAAATCTTTATGAGGTATTTGTTTCCCACAAGATAAACAGTTATTCACTTTCTCTGACATCGGCTGAGGCAAGAAAGAGAGCTTTTAGAAGTCTTGTAGTATTCGGTAGTAGTAATCTCTGGATCTGACCGACCGGCACTTGCGAACAGCTTCTGCGCTACACGGCAAGAAAGACTGAGGAAAATGGCGGCTGATGCCTTTATACGAATAACTGCAGCTATGGCGACGGGTGAAGTGTGACACCAGCCGAGGCCAGACCCAGACTTTGGAAAAGGGCTGCCTGACGACAGGACAACCCATTTGTAAGGACTGCAGATGCATCCTTGAAGGACATCAACTAAATAACAGTGCTGCAAGCACCTTTTGTCATGCTGTAAGTTTCCCATCATCTTACTACCTTGTGACACATTCTTAAACATCTTGAGGTTCCTCTCACAATACAGATTTCACACTGATAGTATCTGCCTTTCTAGACTTTTCCTCAAAAAGACATCAAAACATTCTGTTACCTTTTACAAACTGCATCTCAAACCACAGGATGCAACTCAGGCTGGAAGTGATAATAATACATACATAGGTATATTCTTCCCCTCGATGTCTGCATTCATAGTACTTTTGTCAGGGTCTATATTATGATATCGCATGCTCAGAAGAGCGAATGACACATAATCAACTCCAATGTAAGCGAAAGCTTACAATCTCGAAGCCTCAGAACAGTGATTTTTTTCCAAGGGAAAAAAATCGCTGTTCCAAAAAAAAAAAAAAAAAAACTGTAAAACATTACATAATGTGGGGGGTTTTGCCCCCCTACTTAAATATACCAACTCTGAGATTGCACTACAGTGCCAAAAAGGCAAAGTAGCGAAAGTGGCCAAACAAATTCTTTCCCAGGGAAAATATTCGCTGAAAAGCCGCTTCGCTATTTTGCCTTTTTACGCTTTTCAGTTCGACAAAGACACATTCGACAACCTGCGTCTGCGACAGCATAATAGGGAGCCCTTTTGTCATGTAACCTGAACCATTTATATCACATCATGGCTGAAACTGCCCTTTAATCCTGCAACCAAAGTGTTCAAAGCTGCACTTGTTTGCTCTAAACTCTGCCTGATGCTTGCAGTTCCACTTTGCAAGATGAAGTAGGTTATATTGCAAACAAGACATTATCTTCTATAAATAAGGACAATTCAACACAGGAACTTCCTTATGTTAACCGGATTCCTACAGCAATGCTGGTAGACAAGGTAATAAAACACATCATTAGTGAAATGATGAGCACTATTATCATTATTAACATAACGAAGCTGGAGTCTCCGGGGTACAATGGCCTTCTAAGCACCATTTTCATGATGACCAGCATCCTTGGTGAAGTTGACAACTGATTAATGTTGTGTTTGCAGGCCTACAATTCAATAACACTGTCTGGCGCAGAAGACAAGTGAACACAGCAATACAGTAAGTGCACAATTCTTTGACAAAACATTTGCCAATGAAGAAATTTTCTGAAAAGCGGGTAAGTGTGCAGTAAGTTAGGCAAATGTCTGTATGCAATGCATACGTGACTGTTTATGTAGCTACGGAGTGGGTGTCTATGTATGGAATGAATGCAAAGTGAGCAGCAGTCTGGGTAATTCACCATGCAGATAACATACATATGTTACATGGTAATTCACCATACAGGTGACATACACGTTATGTGATAATTCACTAAGCAGATGACAAACATATGTTACATCACTGCATTTGTGGAATTGATGGCCCCTGAGCTGAGGTGATCAAGAGAAGACATAGAGCAAAAGCATCTGTGTGTGTTTGAGTTGGGACAACTCTGTGCTCAGTTTGAAATGTTTGTTGTGTTTTGCAATTGTGATATTAATCTTCACTGAAAATGTGGGGCTGTAATTTACAGCTCTGTCATGTGACAATCAGTAGTTATGCAACTGTTACATAAACCAAAAACCACTGACAAGTCAATTCACAACAAATCTGTAATTTTGTCTTTTCAGTGCAATTTGATAGTTATCTGGGAGTACAGCTTTTGACCCCCAAGTTTTAGATATAGTGTTTTTGCTGAAACATTATCTACACTGCGGTGGTGGTGCTGCGGTAGCGTTGTCGCCTCATAGCAAGACCTTGTCCCGTTCAATTCTCAGCTAGAGCGTCTTCTGTGTGGAGGCATATGTGAATGGGGCGTGCCTTCATTGAAGGTTGTGCATCAGGGCTGGTAACCCAGTACGTAAAAATCCACTACCAATCATTAGCGGACCGGAGTTCAGCTGTGGCGACCCCTAACCGGGAAAAGCCGAAAGACACAAACAAACATCAATTGTTTATCTCAGCTTTCGCAATATGTATCCGACCTAATATCTCTGCTCGTACATCTTTTTTACTTTTAGAAGGATTAATAATAGTATTTGGATAACAAAAATGAAAACATAAGAAGAACAGTAAGACACTTTAATTGCATTATTTTTCGTTTCTTTTCATGATGATTGCTTTGCATCTTCTGGATATGGAAACACTTAGTGCCTTATAAACAACAAACAAAGTAGTTTCTAAAACCAGAATTGCTGACACAGTGCAAATATGCACCATGGGTGGGGGTGGGGGGATTAATGTGAAGATTTCTTTCTCAAATGCAATTATGAAGTAACATTTTCAATTTCACCAATTCAACAATGTACAGGATGTACTATAAAGGAAAGAAGTGAAGCTAGTGCTTGGTATCAAAGAAGTATTCCATTGTTGAGATCCAACAATACTTGACATGCATTGGAGATTATTACTCTCACTCTAGTGACAGAGTACATACCACTGGTTATCTTCAGAAGTCTATTGTTCATTCCTCCGTCTCCATCTACAATGTAAATATCTTCAGCATCATCCACAAACGCCTCTGCTGGCTGGTCAAACTGCAGTGGATTAAGTGATGAACCAGCACGTCCTGCAGTTCCAAGTACTCTGACAAGTTCTCCAGAAGAACTATACTTTTTAACTGTATGCCCATAGTTTCCTAATTTAAAATAAGCATACTCAATTACCACTCATAGAAAGAAACAGCTTTTATTAAATGTACTGCATGTTAGCTTTTAGCCATAAAAATGGTTTACAAAATAAAACAGTGGGAACTAATTATTCCTTCTAAACATAAACCAGTATTTTAAAAACAGCAAAATACACACACTCCTTTGCATATGTCAGTATGTGCCATTCGTATTCCTTAATGCTTATACACCACAATGTAGATTAACGTCTCATGTGTGCATTCCCGCTCATTAGCTGCAAAACATACATTACTCAAATAAAACGTATTACGACGCATTTGTGTTCCAGTGTCTTTATGCCCATCCACTGAACAAATTTATGTCAGCACAAATTTATGTCAGCACTGTGGCCTGTCACCATATGCATTTATTTTACTTTACTGAACGAATAAACAGGACTGGACTGAGGCCTAATTTCAGTCATACTCTAGTGTAGTAATTAGAGAAACACGCAGAGTACAAAGAAAATTCTTAAATTTACTTGCGTCACAAGCACACAGAGACTACAATAGTACAAGGAGATGCAAAAAAAGCAGCAATGCATTACACTGCAAGACCAATTATCTACACAAGTCTAAAGTGAGCTGCTCATGGCTGACTTATATGGACTGTCAGAGGATTTATTAGTAGCCTGAAACACCTTCAAGTGGCTCCTCTGAAAAAGCAGGACGTTAACCTAGACTTGATTATTTCATGTGTTGACAAGCTTCCAATTTCAAGTGGTAAGAAGAAAAATATTTTAAAGAGCTGATAAAAAAAAACTCTTTTACTTCATCCACTACTGGCTGAGGTAAACTAAGCATATAAATTGAGGAAGTAAAAGCTTTTAGAAAGTGGATGGCAGTGTTCAGTTTTAATGAACTGGCTAGGGATGAGCAGTGTTTCTACACACAACAATAATAGCCTTTGCTGTAAATTGAGTGACATATAATACTAGCATATATAAGGACAATAGTATATGCATATATATATATATATATATATATATATATATATATATATATATATACACACACACACACACACACACACACACACACATATTCAGAAATCACAGCAATGCTACGTTTGTTTGCATGAAATGTACAAACCTTCCATGATAAATTCCAAAAACTGAGAAATAGACAATAATAGCTCTTGCTATTTGGTCCTTGGACAGGAAACCATGATAAATTACCTTTGGATTGTTATAACCATTAGGCAGGATAACATAGCAATGCTATGTCCATTTCATATGATTCAAACTGTTTAAACGAACAATAATAGCCTTTGCTGTAAATTGAGTGACATATAATACTAGCACATATAAGGTCAATGCCCAAACTCTCAATAACTACTGTAAAGTCCAGTGAGACCAACAAATCATGGATTCAAGCAATAACCCCTTTGGTGTTATACATATCAGCAACCATGGATCAATTTGTTATACATATAGGACACATATTTAGCCCATCAAATCCCCCAAATATTAATCAGATGCTTCCCTTCAGATGTTGGGAGAGTAAATGTTGGATACCATAATACCTATGGGTCAGTTGATTAAAAAAGGTTGTCAGTATCACCAAACCCTTGAATACTGACCAAATCCTTCTACAATATATATTAAGAACAAACAGCAGATCCTATAGGTTCAAAGGTAGGGAGGAACAACTCTACTGAACAATCCAACCTATCCAAAAATATCCTGTTAGTATTCGTCCCTATTTAGTAGCACAAACACTAATATTCTGACAGTAAAATAGCCCAGCAATCGTGAAATAGTGACATTTCCCCATCCAGATGTATAAGACCAAGCAATGCCCCCTAGTAATCTGATATTAAACATACATATATAAATGATATGTTGTTCCTGGTGACATTCAAATAGTAGTAATTCCAACCTCAAATAGGACCAAAAGACTGTGTTAGTATAACATTAACCCTGACACACATACAAAAATATATATAACTGAAGTTATTCACATTCCAATCTGTGTTAATAATCTCATTTATATTCAAATTTGCAAATACAGCACGTCAAGCACCTGCCTATAGTGATGTACCCTTCAAAAAGTAAGACTCCTACAAAACACAGCATTACGAAATATAAATAAAATGTAAGCATAACAAACAATTCCAGAAGCAGCTGGTCGCTGTTAAATTTCAAGAGTAACGATCATTGTGGTGTTAGCTATTCAGCCATGAAGGCACTAGTTATTCACACTAGCCAAAAATGTTAAATAAAATTTCAAAGCTATACATAGACGAGCAAACCTTCCCAAACATGCCCAACAACAGTCAAATATACCTGATAACCATACAAGTTTGATTAATGGATAAGCCCACCAGAAAAGACAGCTCAGCGATTAAAAAATAGCATTAACCTGGCTGTTCGTGTGTCTGTTTAAGCCACAAAATGTTTAGAAAGCATACTAACAAACATTAGTCATGTGTTAAGCATCCAGTCGAATATACGAGCTGAAAACCAATCCTGAGTTCAATAATTCAAACCACCACAGGTCTTGTAGCCCCCAAACACTGATGTTAACGGCTGCATCATTGCTAGGCCTCTTCCTATTAGAATGACTGAAAAACGACACACTGCTTCCACAACCCCTAAAAGTAATCATATAATTTGTTGAGTAGTGCAAAAACAAAGTTGGAAAGCCCCAATCAGTAGCGGTCCATATGAGATTAACTTTATACTCGATATTTTTGTATTCAGCAGTCCTGGATTTTAGTACATACCTCCCAAGTGTTCAAACTGAGTCATTTGAAGTAAAGAAATAGAATTACTATTGTTACATCGATCAGGAACCAAAACATAAAGTTTCAAAAATATATATAGTTGCTCCCCAGATCCAAAATAATACAGGAGATAAAAGAAATAAGATCCTGTTAAATGAGCAATGAGCTAGATCCCAATGTGACTTCACCAGATGACTCTGTCCCCAATACACAGCATTCCATAGACCAACAGCAGGGGAAAACACAGTCAGGAACAGCGAAAGAGTCCCTGCACATATGGCAACTGCACGGCCCCAAAAGTAGCACTCCAATATTAAAGCAATGAGCCAGCAGACTATGGCAAACTGTTTTATCAAACTTTCATGTCAAACATGAAAAATAGAGACAAAAACAGACCAGTTTCGGCTATAAGATTGACATAGCCTTCATCAGTGTTACACAAAACATAACTTCAATAGCCTCATTTTATAGTAGACATGTAAATAATCCGAAAAATCATTGGTCACTCATAAATGCTCAATAAGTCCTGGTGGAAATAACCCACCCAATTTAATGAGCCACTTCTTTTCCTTAGAATTCAATATAGTATGCCATCCGGCTTTGATAATTTTATCAATCACAATGAATCTAAAGGAAGCATTCTTGTGTATCGTAGTATGTTTGTAGACAGCATTGCTGGTCTTTTTGGTTCTTATATCACTAAGATGTTCTGAAATATGCAGCCTTAAAGGTCTAGACATTTGCGAGGTAGATGACCCAGTCCGGGCCACAATTTGCAAAGAACCCAATATTGTATATGTTCCCAGTATTGCTGCTGCTGAATTCTTTACATTTGGTCACACTCCTACAATGGGTACAATGACCACAAGGGATGCACCCACAAGCAAGTCTCCAGTCAAGGTTTTTTGGGTAGAATATAATTTGGACATACCACTGTGTTTATAATGACTAAGTTGAGAGCCTATATTCCTGCTTCTGTGAAATGAAAAGAAACATCTGTCCTGTAGGAACAATGTAGGACGAATGCTATTGGCAAGTCCAGGGTACAGCAATGGGGGCATCTTTTGCCCCCATTTATGCTGACCTATTTATGGCAAATGTGGAGGAGTTCTTGATATATGACAATAAACATAACATCCATCTGGATGAGACTGACATTTGGAGAAGGTTCCTTGATGATTGCTGGATGGTATGGAGATCTGATGAGGAATATCTAATGGAGTTTGTGGGATACCTTAATGACAACAAATGGGCCATCCAATTTACAGTGAATTATAGTTCTCAACAAATCACCTACTTAGATGTCCTTATTATTAGGAATGTTGACAATACTTTAGAGACGGAGGTCTATCGAAAATACCCACAATATAATTCTCTTCTCCATGCCTCCAGCTTTCACCCACCACATATCTGCAGGAATATACCAAAATCCCAATTCCTACTGATGAAATGCATATTTTCACATCCGGAAACCTATGAATACTTCAAGGATGACCTAACCACTAGATTCAGGGGCAGGGGTGACAAAATGGGTAATATCATTAGTGCTACTAATTGGGTATCTACACTCAACAGGAAGGATCTCTTGCAGTACAAACAGAGGAAACCAGGTAATCAATCATTGATCTGATTAGTAATTACTTATGGGAGAAATACTGATCTTTTATTGAATAGTGTACAGAGGCACTGGAATATACTACTTGCGGATGCTAATCTCTCAACCTTCCTACAGGACAGATGTTTCTTTTCATTTCGGAGGTGCAGGAATATAGGCTCTCAGCTTAGTTATTATAAACACAGTGGTCCAAATTGGATTCTACCCAAAAAACCTTGACAGGAGACTAACTTGTGGGGTGCATCCCTTGTAGTCATTGTACCCATTGTAGGAGTGTGACCAAATCTAAAGAATTCAGCAGCAACAATACTGAGAACATATACAATATTGAGTTCTTTGTAACTTGTGGCAAGGACTGGGTCATCAACCTTGCAACATGTACCTGTTCTGCTTTTTACGTAGGCCAAATGTCTAGACCTTTAAGGCTACGTATTTCAGAACATCTTAGTAATACAAGAACCAAAAAGACCAGCAATGCTCTATACAAATATACTACGATACACAAGAATGCTTCCTTTAGATTCATTGTGACTGATAAAATTATGGGCAACAGGATGAATAAAGCTGGATGGCATACTATACTGAATTCTAAGGAAAAGAAATGGATCACTAAATTGGGTGGGTTATTTCCACTGGGACTTAATGAGCATTTGTGAGTGACCAATGATTTTTCAGATTATTTACATGTCTACTATAAAATGGGGCTATTGAAGTTATGTTTTGTATAACACTGATGAAGGCTATGTCAAGCTTATAGCTGAAACCGGTATGTTTTTGTCTCTATTTTTCATGTTTGACATGAAATTTTGATAATAAAACAGTTTGCCATTATCTGCTGGCTCATTACTGTAATATTGGATTGCTACTTTTGGGGCCGTGCAGTTGCCATATGTGCAGAGACTCTTTCGCTGTTCCTATTAAGACTTCATCCTTTTAACCAAAGCATGCCAAACATTAGTGAACCATAGCTGAAACCCTCACATACACATATGTTGCATTGGTATATTCTTGCAAGTTTACCTTTTTTTTTAAATAAAATTTTATTGAAATCAATGTTGAAGTAAACAACTATTATAAAAATAATTGAATACATTTTAAGGTACATTAGATAAAAACCAGAGAACAATGATATAAAGAACAAAGATAAACTATATACAAAGATGTTCACTGTACAAGCATCAAATATTGCTGTTAAGCTAAGAAATAAAGTTTGATTTTACATTCAAGTTACTGGTTTAGTAATAATTAATTTATACTCTTCCAATATTTACATATTGTTGTATTCCTTGAAGATCTAGATTTGATTGTCAACAATTCAAGCTTAGAAACATCCTTGAGAAGGTCTTTAAAGTTTTGAAAAGAGGGAATATGTGAAGATTTCCAGTTTTTTGTGATTTCTTTCCTGGCAATGGATAAAACAGCCCACATGATTGAATATTTACTCGGTTTTACACAATTTGGAATTGGGGTGTTAAATAAAACTAATGATTTGTTGAGTGAAAAATTATCAGTACAAATTACCTGTAGGAAATTATTAATGTCTTCCCAAAAGTTCTTTAAAAGTAAGCAATCATAAAATATATATGTCAAATCTGCGTTTACTTCCTTTTTACATCTCCAACATAAAACACTATCTTTAGTTATCTTATTAATATTGTATGGTGTGAGAAATTATCTGTTTAAAAATCTCCAAGTAAATATTATCCATTATGAGTGAAGATGTAGTTTTACCAGCTAAGTGAAGAACATTTAATTTATCTTTGTCTAAAGGATAACAATTTTTAGTCATAGAGAAAAAATTCCAATAATTATCTGTGTATATATCCAAATCTGAATTTATTGTTCTATATATATATATATATATATATATATATATATATATATATATATATATGCAAAAGACTCATTTTCATTGAATTGCTCTGCTGAGTGAAAACAATTAAATACTGTATAAGTTTAGGGATTAAAGTCTTAGCTGTAGTGGGAATTAGATTAACTAATCTCGCTGGAGGTCCTCATCCCGCCCCCCACCTGAAACAAAAAAGACCACAGTGAAAATGAGCCAGTGGTAAACATTACTCAAACCGCTGAATCACTTACAAATGCCTTCTACCAGCACCTACAGGACTGCATGGATCAGGCAATCCCAAACAAAACTAAGACTCTCTGAGTCTGGTGGCCCCAGCCATAAACAAGCTCTACAACAAAAGGAGGAAGCTACTACAAGATAGAGCAAAATCCTTGAAAGGTAAGACACCTTTGATCATTATAAGTAAAAACTAAGAGCTCTCATAAAATCATCAAAGGCAAATTTTGAGAGAAAAAAGGACTCTAAAGACAATCATAAGGCCTGTTCAAAATGATGTGAAAATTACTGAACCTACACACATTGCTAACATACTGGCTGACAGGTCCAGTGCAGGTGAGAACTGCCCCACTAAGGCAAAAACACAGCATCCATGAACTCAACGAGGAATTAAACCCACAGTTAGGACAGCTGTTTAATCTTAGCCTCACCTCAGGATACGTACCCCAAGGAGGCGCCTTGGGCGACTGTGGTCCCTGCCTCCACAGACCCTGGAAATTACCCCCATTAGCTTGACAAGCCTTATCTGCAAATCCTGCCTCTTAACTTGGTTGACTTTTTGAGACAGTCACCAAGGCCATTGATGAGGGAAAGGATGGGTTGCAAACTGGCTAGCGACAGAACCCACAGGGTCAGAGTTGCTGGAGCCATGTCAGACTCAAAGCCCACAAGTGGTGTCCCACAGGGCTCAGTCCTGGGTCCACTCTTGTTTGGCATCACTTTTTCTGAAGTACAAGCAAACACAGGAGGGTTATGGCTGACAAAGTTTGCAGATGACTGCACGCCAAAAATGCATAGTCATTAGCTACCATATAGGTGACAATCCACTGAGCACAGAAAGTTGACAGTAGTCTTCGTTTGACACTCATGTTGCTAAAGTAGTTAGGAAAACCTTCTATACCACCCCTGATCATGAAAGGATTCACATCTAGATCAAGGGAGCCCCCCCCCTGTACTCTCATCACATTAGACTGATGATTGACAATAATGCCCGTTCGGAATGTATCTGACCAGACACCTGATGCAGCTTGAAAAAGTTCCTCACCAAAAGGATAAAGGGTCTCAAAAATATGTCTTATGCTGCCCGACTGAAAGAACTCTTAAACCTTCTTGATTATAAATATAATAGAGCGTGGAGGGGGACAGATTCATCACCAGAGAGAGACTCCTATGGGAACAAAATCCCGGTACATGTGAGGCAGAGCACAATCTTGACCAATGGATGGGAGAGACGCAGATATACCCGGATTACTTCAGTGTCACTGCTTGACAGAGGCACAGAAAAATGATAGGCATAGTTTTGAACCTATGAACCTATGAACCTTAATGTATTTCCTAGCTTCTTGTAACTCTAGCCATAACAATGAATCAAGATTATTCTCTCCTATAAGGGTATAAACTGATTTTAATTCATGATTATTCATCATCTGATGCCAAGCTATCAGGTGCTTTTATTTGAATAGTGACATTTTATGGTAATCTGTAGTAAAAATGATCCCTTTTGTATAAGCTATGGGGAAAATAAGGAATATCCAGCTTTCATATATTTTATATCCAATAATTACATTTTTAAAGGATCTTAAGATTAGGATTATATAGTTAGATTTAAATGTTTGGGTATGATAATAGGAGAAAAATTCTTTTAATCTCCAAATAAATGTATTGTTTATTAAATTTAACATATAGGTATCATTATTATTTATTGGAATTTGAAATAAAAATAAAATATATTCTTCCCATTTTGCTGAATAATTGCTGCCCATAAGATGAGAGATTGATTTAATTACTGAAGAGATTGAATAAAGTTCTAGATTAGGTAATGCAATACCTCTGTTATCCCAGCCATACATATGGTATGATAATGCAATTCTAGGTTTAATTGGATGCCAAAGGAATTTTTTAATCATTGTGTTAAACTTTTTGATTATTGAATATGAAGGGAGTATTGATATAGACTGAATTATGTATAACATTTTAGGGAGTAATACCATCTTTATAACTGACAATTTCTCATCCATCAAGAGTCTTATTTTTGACCATCTATTTATAAAATTGTCTATGGTTGCAATACTGTTATTGAAATTCAATTTTAGAGTGTATTTTATGTTATTAGTACTAACTATGCCTAAATATGTTATTTGTTGAGATTGAGCTATATATTTTTTAAAATGATCTTGTATATTGAATTTTTTTGGACCAACTAAAAGGATTTGTGTTTTATTATGATTGAATTTAAGACCTGAGTTTTTTTTTAAATTATCCATGTTGTTAAATAAATTTAGCAAAGATGGAAAGATAGATTCTTGCCACCCAAAGTAATCACTATAGCATCTGCAAACATTTGTATTTTTGATGTTTCATTAAAACCCACTTCATAACCTTTAATGTTACTACTGTGCCTTATCAAATTTGCCCAGGGTTCCATGATTAAAGTGAATAAAAGGGGAGATAATGGGATGGGCAGCTTTGTTTAGTGCCTTTTACAATTAGTATGAACTGAGAGATGTTAGGACCTATTTTAATATATGCTTGACAACTGCTGTATATAAATGAGTAATAAGGTTTATAAAATTTTTTTGAAAAATTAAGTTCTCCCAAAAGAATAAATATTCCCAAATGATTGTATTAAAAGCACAATTTATATCTAACCTAATTATAGTTAGATTATTTTTTAAGTTTTTTACTGATTCAATTAAGGTTATTATTCTCTTAATGTTATGCTGTGGTGACCCCTAACCTGGAAAAGCCGAAAGACACATACATACATACATTCTCTTAATGTTATCGTAAGAAGTTCTATTTACTATGAAGCCTGTTTGGTCTGCTTCCACTTAGCTAGGAAGAAATTTTTAAGCCTATTTGCATACACAGACATAAACATTTTATAGTGCGTATTTAATAAGGAAATAGGTCTATATGAGTTACATTTAGTGGGGTCTTTGTCTTGTTTTAGAATAGGAGTAATAAAGGTATATTTCCACGATGGTGGGATAAAATTTTTATTTTGTACTATATTGAAAACAGAATGTAAAATTGTGAGAGCTTTAATAGGTAAAATTTTGTATATTTCTGGAATAATGCTATCATTGCCTGAGGCTTTGTTTTAAGTTTGTTAATTTGCAATTGCATATCTTTAAAAGTAATTTGACTATCTAGTAATTTAACTTGGTCTATTCTTAATTTTTTTGGTTAAATTTTATTAATAAATGTCTGTATATCTTTTTTACGGTTTATTAACTCAGTAGACTGAAAAAAATCTCTAAATTTGTTTAATATATTATGTAAACAGAGACCATTTTCTTTTTTTGTGGTGAATAAAGTTCATTAATATGATTGAATTTATTTAATCTTTTAGTTTTATTACCCTAGTTTTATTACCTAGAATATTCATGGATCTAGGGTTTGTTGAAAAAGTAATAAATCTGAATTTCTCTAAACTAGTCATAGCTTTATGATTTAATATCTCAAGATATTTCTTGTTTAAAGAATCTATTTCTTTTTTTAGCTTTATCTCCTTTGTTTTTTGAAAGATCAAGATTCAATTTATCAAGATTAGATTGTATCTCTTTTAATTCTTTGTCCCATCCAATTCTTTTCTTTTTGTACCAATCAATTATTCTGCCATATAAATAGGACTTCATTGTATCCCAAATGAAAATTTCAGATGCATCATTAATAGTGTTAAGTTCTATAAAGTTATGAACTTCTGTAGAAATGAAGGCATTAAAACCATTTAATTTAGTGATATATGCTGGGATCATTTTCACCTGAATATTAGAAATTGAATGAATATATCCATCACAAATTATGGAATTATGGTCAAAAAGTGAACATGTAATCACATTTGCTTTAATTAATGAATCAGCTAAGTTATTGGAAATAAAAACTCTGTCTATCCTTGAATATGAGTTAT
This sequence comes from Protopterus annectens, assembly GCF_019279795.1. Lineage (NCBI taxonomy): Eukaryota > Metazoa > Chordata > Ceratodontiformes > Protopteridae > Protopterus > Protopterus annectens. The sequence goes on from NC_056736.1 coordinate 538,566,464, forward strand.
GTCTATGTGAATAAAATGTATAGAAAAGTGATTTAGAATCTGCATAGTTATTAATGTCCTTTAACAAAAAAATTCAGAAAATTATTTCAATAGACTGGTCGTAGATGAAATCCTTCTTTTACCAATAAAGGTAGAATCTTTACAATTAAAAATACAATTAAAGTCACCAGCTAGTATGACATTACCTTTAGAAAATTGTGAAATGTGTTCTATATGTTGCTGTGCTGAGTTGAATCCAAAGCCAGGAATCCAGTATATACTGAATAAAATGAATATTGTGTTGTTAAACTCTATAATAACTGAAGCTACTATACCTTTATCTTGGTATGTTTCTATTATTTTAGGTAAGGGTAGTTTACTATTCCATAGTATTGCAACTCCTCTCTTTTTTGAGAATGCTCAGAGCTAACCAGAATAGAAAAAGATTTAGAGTCTAATTTAGAGATATTTTCTGATATCAAATGAGTTTCTTGTAGAAATATTAATTGGGAGTTACGAAATTTGAGATATTTATTTAAAGATCTTATCTTATTAGGATTACTTAGACCATTAATGTTAAGTGAAATGTAAAGAACTCATGATGTAGTTCTATATCAAATAATGCATGCTGACTGTGAGTTTTATTAATTTTTTGTCTATTTGTGGATAATAGATCGATGTAAGGAATGCAACTGTTTATTATACATGAAGTATAAAGAAGAGGTAAAACCAGAGATATGCTTAAGTTTTCAGCTATTAGTGAACATCAAAAACAGTGTAATCAAAGAATTATAACAGAAAATTTTAACAAAATAAAAAACACCCAAAACCCTTCTGGAGTTATAAACTCCTAATTCGAGTAAGCTCAATCACTCAAACATTTTAACTAGCAGCAAGTTTCAATCAGGAACTGTCTAGTTGTAAGATGATACATAATTAAAAAGTATAGCTTTTAAGTGAGATTATATTTTCTATGTACCAAAATGAACTTGTCTCAGATGAAATATTTATAAGACCATTAACATGTTAACCAGCATTAAATAATAATTAGTAATAACACAGAACATTACTGTGTGTATTCCAATACGCAAATGAACTGATTTATAGTTAAATATGTTAAAATAAGACTATTTATTATCCTAAATGGTTAGAAGCCAACTATGATGTACTAATGGGAGTTAAATCACTTTTGTATACTATCATTAATATCCAAAAATAAATCAAAAACACAACAATAATAAGCAAATAAGCATAAAAATAAATCCTTCATACACCTAAATAATCAGCAACATTTTGGGACATCAATCATCAAATTGGCAAGTTTACCTTTTTAGAAACAGTATGTTGAAAATGAAACAGTTTTCTGTACGTAAAAATAGAAAACAGTAACACAGGATTAGCATACAGAGAAAGTGGTGTTGAACTTAAAGATCCTTCTTCGTTTATTCCTCTATACATTTCATTTCTTCTACTATTCACTTACTTTAGGATAAAGTCCACAGAATCTAACAAGTTAAACACTTCAGGGCATATTTTCTGAGACCCCAAATGTATACAATGTTTAAAATATTGCTTATTACTGCAATAAAATAATACTTCTACCCGATGAATCCACATAAGGTAAATTGTAGTGTGTACTATGTTGTATATAGTGAAAGAAAAACTGAAGTAAATGTATGCCTAATGCACTTTGTTGCATACTGTTAATGGATATAAAGTGTATACAAGCACTGTTAATGAATATAAAGGGTATGCAAGCACTGTTAATGATTACAAAGTGTATACAAGCACTGTTAATGAATATAAAGTGCATACAAGCACTGCTAATGAATACAAAGTGTACACGAGCACTGTTAATGAATATAAACTGTACACAAGTACTGTTAATGAATATAAAGTGTATACAAGCACTGTTAATGGACAAAAAGTGTATAGAAGCACTGTTAATGAATACAAAGTGTACGTGAGCACTGTTAATGAATATAAAGTATATACAAGCACTGTTAATGAATATAAAGTGTATACAAGCACTGTTAATGGCTACAAAGTGTATACGAGCATTGTTAATGAATATAAAGTGCACACAAGTACTGTTAATGAATACAAAGTGTATACAAGCACTGTTAATGAATATAAAATGTATACCAGCACTGTTCATGAATACAAAGTCTATACGAGCATTGTTAATGAATATGAAGTGTACACGAGCACTGTTAATGAATACAAAGTGTATACAAGCACTGCTAATGAATATACTCTACATGTTTAGTTTTAGTTTTGATCTCTGGCCAGACATGCAACCAAGTAAGGTAATGTCTGTTACGTCAATACTTGGCACCTAGACGTATGCCCAAGAATATTCTCTCTGTTACAGTCCCTCAAAAAAAGGCAAAAATAGAACATCTTCCTACTGTTTATAATTTTTTTTATACTGCACTAACTACACCTAATGGTATTTACCTTACTTGCACATTTACGTATTTTCCTTTAAACTCTAGTATCCATTTTATTATTTAAAAAAAGGGAAAAATGGGCACCCATAGGCCTTTCTGTTAAAAACAGACTCAGTCATTTATGGTTTATGTAATATTAAAGAAACAAATCCTGTAATATCTTTGGTTTAAAGCATAGCCCAGTAAAACTGTAAAAGATGTAAACCCATTATATCTTGGTTCAAAAGCCACAGCAACTACTTTAAGAGAAGTTCATTTTTGAAACTTTTTTGGGTCACTTGTGTAATCACACAGCTAAATAGCATCACACCATCATCACTAACATATACTTGAAAAATGACATTGTGAGATCTGCACTAAATCAAAAATAGCAATATTGTTCGGCGCTTTTTAACAAAAATAAATAAATGGATTTTAACAGCCATTTTAAAATCTAGTCAGAATGTTGTTACCCCTCATAGCAGAACATAAAATAAATTACTTAGAAAAGTTTACCACACACATGAATTTTCACAGACAAGATATAATGTCGGTGTGTGTGTGTGTGTGTGGGGGGGGGGGGTGCTGTTGAACAGTAGTTACACACCCATTTACAATTATCTACTTTGAATGTTTAATTTAACCTGGACTGACTTGGATAATTAATGACAACAGTTTTAGAAACTATGTTTACTATATTTAATATTCTTATGTTGGTCTTCATTAAGTGCCTTAAATAGAGTTGTACACACTTGTTGCTTCCAACAAAACTGCATTGTACTACAATGTTTTTAATGTAAACATTAAGGCTGGTCTTTCAATCTGCATTATGCAGAGGAGACTACTTATTTATTTATTTCCAGTTTGATAACCGGGGAGGTCCACTGGGCTCAAGGAGCCTGTTTTCAGTGGAGGCCCGGGGAGAAAAGCTCCATATTACATACAAGAAAATCAAACCTATGATTATTTAAAACAAATGTAGAATTATATACTGAGATATAGAAAAATGCAATTGAGAAAAAAAATGAATACTCCATGACATATATGTAGTTGCTTAGAGAGCCATTTGCACAGCATAAAGTTAAACTGAGGCAGTGGAATAAGCTGACAAATATTTAAAAATTATGAAATTGTAAGTCTTCTGTTAGTAGTTGCAAAGACTGAAATTTTGAAAGATGGAAGTCTAGGTTTAGTAGTATGTGGAATAAATAAAGGAGGAAAGTGCGATGTGTACGAAGTATACAGTCAAGATTCTGGTGAAAGAAAAGAGGGGCAGTTGAGTAGTAGAGAGGGAGGTGGTTGTTTAGAAGAAAAAGAAATCTGGTGAAAGTAGAGAGAGGCAGTTGTTTAGTAGTAAAAGTGGAGTACACACGTCAGGGATGAATATAGTAGCTAGTTAGCAGCATCTCTTAGCATGAACCTTACATGTAGGTAGAAAGGAAAGAGAACATTTCCAGATAGGGAGAGAGAGTAGAGTTACAAAGCTATGCATCTTTAAAAGCACTTTCACTAAAAATATACAGTATTTGCACTGACTGTGCAATGTATCTCCTTTTAACTCTAGTAACAGCTATTCTTCAAATTTCATTGTAGTGTTTTTAATATGACAAGATAACAGAACTTACAGCAAAATCTTTAGGTGTAGCTAGCCTTGTACTTACAATAAAATACAGTTCAACCAAGGTTTCTTCTTGCAGAACTCAGTTAATGCATCACAATCACCATTTGCTATTAATTATCTAAGAAAGTCCGGGTTAAATTAAACATTCAAAATTACCTCATGCACTTTTAAACCAATAAGACTACCATTTATTGCTGTTTTCAAAGAAATCAAATAATTATTTTTTTCTCTGTGAAAAGCTGACTTTAAACAGTTAAATGTTTTTATTATTGTCATGAGTCCTGAAAAATGTCCACTTTTAACCTGCCAATACACTGCATACCACATATTGGAATTAGTCTCAAAGTTCATTACTTACAGTTTTACAAATGAACTTTGAGATATCCAAGTATCAGCTTGTTCAGTTTCACTCAACTTATCTCAAACCCCACAAGACTCTCCAAACATTCAGATCAAGGAAAAATTTACTGGACCCTGTGCAACAACCCCCAACTCTATCACAACCTGATGCCCTATGTGACCACCTACCCATCTGTATTCAGAGATACTCACCCCAACAACAAAAATCGCATCTTTACAAATTCTGCCACAAACTCAAAAACTTCAACCCCTCCACTCTCAATGAGAGTCTTTCTGCCATTAACTGGCCTAGATTGCTTTTTTTCCTCTTAAAGATGCTGTACTTGAATTTAAAAGAATCTTCCTAAACACTCTAGACTCAATCGCCCCCTCACTTAAAATTAGAATAAAGTCAAATTTTGCCCCCTGGCTCAGTAAAGGCACCCGTCAACTAATGCATAAAAGAGACAATGCCCGAAAAACGTGGCTTAAAAGTAAATCCTCACACCACCAATTATTTAAAGAACTCAGGAACCATACCAAGAAACAAATATACAATGATAAAAAGACCTACTACACTAATACACAGCCCACTACTCAATCAAACCCCAAAAATTTCTGGAGAAGTATTAACTCTATCTTCCACCCTAGCAAACCTCAAACTCCAAACCCCTACCCTAACCTCCCTGACCAAGAGACAGCCTCTCTCCTCAATTAATTTTTTACTGACCCGATAAGCAAATTAACTAATACAAACCAAAATCCCCACCAAGAAACACCAGCCCTACCTACAAACACTAACACGTTTCTCTCTCAACCCTGTGTCTACCTCCTACATAAACTCTCTACTTCTCAAACTAAAACCCTGCTCTCCCTCAGCAGACATGCCTCCTCCTCAATTCCTCAAACTTGCAGCAGACTCCATCTCCTATCCAGTCTCAATTCTCATTAATCGATCTATTAAAGAAGCTACTGGACCCAAAATCTGGAAATACTTCTACATTATCCCCCTTCACAAAGGCGGAAACTCCAATGATCCCTCTAACTACAGGCCTATTGTTATACTTTCCCCACTAACCAAGATTCTAGAGAAATGCGTTCACATCCAAATACTGAACTTCCTCCTCCAAAACAACCTCCTTACCTCCACCCAACAAGGTTTCTGGCCTCACAACAGTACCTCTACAGCCCTTCTGTCCTTTACCCACACCATCGCTGAAGCTAGGAACAACGATAATCTAGTATCATGTCTGTTCCTGGATTTATCTAAGGCATTTGACACAGTATCACACCCCAAACATCATCATCATCATCATCCCCCTTTTTCCCATTTACATGGGGTCGGGGTATCGTATTAACTGTCGCCAACTCTCTCGATTCAGTGCCACTCTCCTGCCTTCTTCAACACTCATGCCTGACTGTCGCAGGTCTTCTTTCACACAATCCATCCACCTCTTTGCTGGACGCCCTCGCTTCCTCTTACCTTCTTCCTGTCTGTCCCAAATCTCCCTCACCAGACTGTCTTCTGCTTTTCTACATATGTGCCCATACCATCATAATCTGTTCTCTTTGATCTTTTCTGCAATTGGAGCTACTTTGGCTTCTGCTCTTATGTCCTCATTTCTTCGCCTGTCCCGCAGTGTGCATCCTACCACCTTTCTCAGGCACTTCATTTCCATCACCTCTAGCTTCTTCAACTGTTCTGCCTTTACTGCCCAGGTTTCTGTACCATACAGTAGTACTGGTCGCACCACTGTCTTGTATACCTTACTTTTCAGCTTCTTTGGCATTCTTCTGTCATAGACTACACCTGATACTCTATGCCAGTTGGCTGCAGCCCCTCTGATTCTAGCTTTGACCTCTTCATTCAGACTACCCTTCTCCTCAACCACCCCTCCCAGATACTTGAAGCTGTTTACCTGTTCCACTATCTTCCCATCTATCTCTATTCTCAGCTTCTTCTGATTTCCCCAATCTGCTGCCATTACCACTGTCTTATCTGTGCTTAGTTTCATCCCATGTGCCTTCAGATTTGCATTCCATTCTCCTATCCTTTGCTGAAGTTCTAGATCAGAGTCTGCCTGTACTGCCACATCGTCTGCATACAGCAGCTTTGTTGTTCTGACCCCACCAACCTGTTTGCTGATGTAGTCCATTACCAGTATGAACAGCAGTGGGCTCAGAGCTGAACCCTGGTGTACACCCACTCCCACTGGGAACCCCTCAGTGAGGCCAAACACTGTTCGTACTTGAGTCACTGGGTCCTTGTACATAGCCTGTACTAATTCTACCAATGTTTCTGGGACTTCAAACCACCGCAGTACTGCCCAGATCAGCTTTCTTGGGACCTTGTCATATGCTTTCTCCAAGTCTAGGAAAGCCCAGTTTGACTCTCTCCTCTTCTCTAGTTTCTTCTCAAGTATCTGTCTCAATGCAAACATCGGGTCAATTGTGCTGCATCCTGATCTGAATCCGAACTGTTCATCTCCCATCTTATATTCTACTATTCTACATATCCGTTTATCAATCACCCTCTCCAGAACTTTCATGTAATGTGGTAGGAGTTTGATGCCTCTGTACTGTCCACAGTTGTGGATGTCCCCTTTGTTCTTGTACACTGGCATGAGTATGCTTATTCTCCAGTCATCTGGAATACGCCTTTCTCTCCACACTGCAATTAGTACCCTACTCTTGTGTACCTAACAGCCCAATGTGGTACTCCACATTACCCATGGATCTTGGGACTTTAGACACGATGTTAGCCCGCATCCTCATGGTACGGGAGATACATGAAGAACTGGCCAAAACAAAAACAGAGGACTCAGATGATGGAATTTCGGAATAACTCAGGCCTTTTTCATAGGCACTAAACTGTGAAAGCATATATCCCTTCAGAAGTGGAGTGTTAAATGAACCGCATTGTCAAAAAACATAAGCAGGGGATGTGCAAACTGGATACTACAAGTGGAAAATTAATTTTCCAAAAATAAAGACCGAATGAACTGCTGTATATGTTCAGAAGGTTTAAAGGAGCATTCTAAGTTTAAAAAAAGCAATGATAAATTTACAGTTATGTTTTCTTTTTAACAAAGGAAAAAACAATCCCCAAAGCATAATGCATCACTAAAAACTTTTTTTTATAAGTGCTGCTGTACTTGACAGGGCTGTGTGGATGTTTTATGTGCAACATGACATCAAAGGTGACATTTTGTGAAATGTTGTTGTATACAATAGGTCATGGGCCCACATTTTATTCTTAAAGAGAGAGAAATCCCAGAACTGACAGAAGTACCCGGATGGACTATAAGCATGAGAGGAACTTGGAGAGGATTTACTATCTTGGTTTGTTAAACTGTGCCACTGAGTCTGATCCATGAATTAATCTGTCACAATACGTGATGTTCCAAAAGTGTACTGAAAATGGCAGCTTCTCATTGTTTTTAATAAAATATTCCCAGAGTCTGGAATAGGAGACCAGATGGCTTAGTGGTTAAGGTCTTCGCCTCCAATGCACAAGGTACAAGGTTCGATCCTGACCTCTGACTAATGCCTGTTTAGAATTTGCATGTTCTCTCTGTGTCTCCATGGTGTTTCTCCCATGTTTGAAAAACATGCTGAGTGTTTCCATCTCAAACTCACCAATGAATGGAGCTGTGGGCAGCAGCACAGACTCTACATGGTGCCCAATGGGGGGAAGAGTTGTAAAAAAAAAGACCAACCACTTTGGGCATCTATTGTTGTGGTGCGCAGTATCCTCAAGATAGGAGAACACGGATCACAAACTGTGCGCCGTGGCAGGGCTAGCCACTCGATGGTGTAAAATATGGCTCTAGGTGATTCGGTCATGTTGACTGTCACCAGAAAATGGGCATGGGTAGTTACCGGTGATAAGTGGGTTGAGGACCCGGCCTACTCTCTGACCCATGCCAGGGACCCATGCTAACGGTGGGAGGGGTATATCTGCCCCTACTGGCCAGTGTGTGCCTGCCATAAAAATCCCAGCAGCCCTGGGTCAATAGGCTACTGGCTGGCCGGTGTCTATTTGCCCAGCCTGGATTACCTGGGATAGCTCTGTTGAGTGAAAGCTGGACATAAAACCAACCAACCTGCCAAACATGAACTGAGAATTGCTACACTTAATGTAGGTTCACTGACAGGACGCAGCTTAGAAGTGGATGACATGATAATATGGAGGAGGCTGGACATCCTATGTATCCAAGAGACGAGATGGAAGGGCATTGCAACAAAGCCACTTGGCTTGGGATCCAGACTCTACTACTCAGGTGGTGGACAGGCTAGAAATGGTGTAGGAATTGTGGTGAGACAGAGGCTTCAGAAGTCAGTGAGGGATATCATCAGAATTAATGACAGACTCATGGCAATCAGACTCCAGTATAATGATAGGACAGTATTCATAATCTCAGCCTATGCCCCACAGCAGGGTTGTGATAGTGAGGAAAAGAGTGCATTCAGACAGCAGTTGCAGGACCTACTAGATAAAGCAGGACAACATGAATTGGTGTTGATAATGGGTGACTTAAATGCACATATTGGGACAGAAAGAACAGGCTATGAGGACTGCCTGGGTCCACATGGGTGGAGCAATAGGAATACAGAAGGAGAAGCCATTCTAGACTTCTGTCTGGCAAATGGCTTGATAGTAGCCAACACATGGTTCAGAAAGAGAGACAGTCACAAGATCACATACAAGATTAGCCAACATGCAACTCAGGTAGACTTCCTCCTAGTAAGGAAAAGGCACTGGGGTAGAATCCATGATTGCAAAGTCATCCCCAGTGAAACAGTCGGTTCACAGCATAAACCAGTAGTTGCCACAATCAGCTGCAAGCAGTGGTCAGAGAATGCTCTAAGGTCAACAGAGACCAGGCTGAAGACCTGGAAGTTGACTGGAGAGAAAGTACAGCAGTTCAAGGAATTACTCAGGGCTCTAGCACCCCAAGAAGAGGAGGAAATAGGTGGAGTTGAAGAAGAGTGGCAGCGCCTACAAACAGCATGTGTTAGGACTACAGAAAAGATATGTGGCCGAGCCAGGTATGGAAATAAGGTACATAAGGAAAGCTGGTGGTGGAATGCAGAAGTGCAGGAAGTAATCAAAAGAAAGAAGGAGTAAAGGAAGAAGTGGGAGACAGAAAAGACTGACCAGGCTAGGAAGGACTACTGGTTGGCTAACAAAGAAACTAAGAAAGAAGTTGCAATAGCAAAGAATAGGGCATCAGACGCACTCTATCAGCTTCTGGAAAGTGACTCAGTAAGGGGCACAAAGAAACTATACCAGGTTGCAAGGCAAAGACAGAAAGATAAAGAAGATAGTCAGACACCCTTCATAAGGGATTCCAGCAACAGCCTGCTTACCAGCCCACAGGACATCAAAGGCAGATGGAAGGAGTATTTCCAGCAGTTTCTGAATGAAGAAAACCCCACAGAAGCGGTACTGCCCCAGAAACAGCCTACAATGAGAGTAGAAGAGGAGCCCAGCTTAGAAGAAGTAAGAGCAGCACTAAGGAAAATGAAGTCAGGGAAAGCAGCAGGCTCAGATGAGGTCACAGCAGATATGATAAAGATGCTGGGTGAGCTAGGGGAGAAATGGCTCCTGAGGGTACTAATTGCACCCCAAACATCTGACAAAATTAGCTAACCTTAATCTATCCAGCTAAACTCTCTCCTGGTTTTCAAGTTATCTCATGGACAGGCTTCAATCTGTCAGATGGGAATCACCCTGCTCTTCTTTCCTACCTATATACACTGGGGTACCTCAGGGCTCTATTCTTGGACCTATCCTCTTCAACATCTTTATTAACAACCTCCACTTCTCCACCTCCTTCTCCACCCACATACAGTATGCCAATGACTCCACCCTGATAACGTCCTCCAACTCTACCACACAACTTCAGACAGACACACAACAATCTTTCCTTCTTGTTGAAAAATGGCTAACTGACAATCAGCTTATATTAAACTGTCAAAAAACGAAGCTACTCCTCTTTCTCCCCAGAAATAATGACCACCTTAAGACTGCCTTCTGTATCTCTTCACTGAACAATACCATCATCCATGTAGACACCAACACAAAACTGCTTGGAATGACCATGGATGACCAGCTTAAATTTGCTTCTCACATACACCATGCAATTAAGAAAACTAACCAAAAACTTGGCTTGCTTTACCGTAACTCAAAATTCCTCTCTGCCAAATCCAGACACACCCTAGCCCAAGCCTATCTCCTTCTCAGCCTCCTATATGGATCATCAGTCCTTACAAACTTCCAATCCTGCCTACTCTCTAAGCTAGAACAAACCTATAACAAAATTGCCAAATTTGCTGCCAACTTACCAAATCCTACCCACCATTGCATAGCTCTACGCAGGCTACAATGGCTTGAATTCTCCCACCATCTAAAACTATCCCAACTACACTTAACCCACCTATTACTTAATAAACCCACTGCTTGTCCCTCTCTCGCCAACTTAGTTTCTTACTATTCCCCCCTCGTCCCCTACGTAGTTCAGAGAAACTACTTCTCGAAACATGTACACCAAAAATGAACATAGGTTATCTTCTTTATAAATCGTCCATAACAAAAATCTGGAACAACCTCCCCTCAAACTTACGAAACATCACACAAGCAAATAGCTTTAAGACAGAACTAAAACTCTACCTCCAGAAAAAGTGGATCTGCCCCTGTCAGGATCCCACCTGAATACTCTCAGACTGCATACTCAATCCCAACAATTCCTGACTGCAAATTGCATATTCTTCCATGTTATTTTTCTCAAATCATATGTAACTCTATTTATTCAAATGACATCTCTGTATATGTTAACAACTATGCTGTATTTTCTTTTTGGCTAACCTTTTTAATCGAATTAATACTCTAACATGTTTAATTATGTAAATGTACTACTGTTGGAGCTTTTTTCCTTGGGTCTCCACTGAAAATGGGCTTGTGCTCATTTGGACCAACCCGGTTAACAAATGTGAAACAAATAAAATAAATAAAAATAAAGGACAACAGTACTGTTACCTCAACACAATATATGATTTTAGGTTGGAGATTGGCATGATGGTTAAGGTGTTTACCTCACAAACAAGAGTACAGGGTTTGATTCTCAGTGAGGGAAGTTGGCTAGGCTTAAAATGGCTCACAAGGTCAGCTATCTTAGTACTTACCTATAAACCTTAATTTGTTTTGCTGTTTAGTATGCAGAGCAAAAACAGTCATTGTGACGTTCTCTCAACTGCTGACATGTATTTTGAAGACTGCACGTCTTTTAAAATTCACAGTTTTTCCTTACTAAGCAGGCATCTTTGTACTCTTTCTAGTACCCGTTTTGGAGACTATCAACATATTTATGTAATCATTAATCCAAAAGATTTGCTCTGCAGTCATTGTCAAGGCATAATTAACTCATAATACATATGGCTAATGGTTTCTTTGCAGCTTTTTCTTCTGCTGGCAGTGGTCTTATATTTTAATACTTACTTTAAATTAAAACCAATAAAAATGATTTATTACAGTTTATTAAGTACTCTATTTACTTTGACATCAGATTATATATTTACAGTCTGTCAAATGAAACGTTTCTAGACTTATCTTCTTCTGTATCAGTGCATACTTTTTATTATCCTTTTCTGAGTACACGTACTTGCAGTGTAGCACACTGTTAACTCTACATATGACACAACAGTTGTTTTCTTTAAGCATTTACTCACTTGAGCAGACCATTCCCATTACCCAGAAGTAGCTGTGCAAGTCCACTGTTTCCTCAAGTTTGTTGTAGTCTTCCTACAGCCAGAGTTTCTTTCCTTTCCAGAATATCTTCAACTGTTTTATCTGGTCTAAGCTCCTTTTTCTGATGTTCAAAATGATGTGTCAGCTGCCGCGTCGACTTTTTGTGCACTTTCTGTTTTTGCCACACAGCCATTCCCCCTCTCATGGGCAGGATCCGAACTTGTAAGAAATGATGACTAATTAATGCTTGCAGACAAGTAAATCAGGGATTTAATTCTGTGAAGCTTTTCTTGAATTTACACCCATTTTATAGTCTGTTATTGAGATCCTTCAAGCACTCTTAGACTGTGGAGGTATTTTGGTGGTCTAAACACTCATTCTAAGTTATAGAAATAGCCTAATCTAAGACACTACCTACAATGATGAAATACCAGTTTACATAAATACTATTCTGAAAATAAAAACAGAGGGGTAATAGTTCTGATGGTTCAAATCATATCATAAGCTCAGCTCTTATCGGCTTAGTTCCAAACATTCCAAAAGTGTTCTTTTGCAGATCTCCTTATTTTACTTGCCATGTGATTTCTGTCTGTTACTAGGCAGATTTTTAGCATGATATGTAAATTCAACACAAAATGTTATTTATGTACAATCTATTCTCAATGATATTCCATGTACAGTTTGTACAAAACCAGTCATGTAGCTGCTGTACATTTTTTCAGCTTATGGCAACTTCTTTCATTTAACGTAACAGATGCACATTACATGCTCACACAGAAGAGTATCACATTTACAAATACACTTATCAGTGGCCCTACTGACCAAATGCTATACCACACACCCAATTACACATCTAAATCTCAATGTATGCAAAGCCAGTATAGCAGACTTAAGAAGTATATCACACTGTATTAGGGTTAGGTTTTAAAATGTCATCTAGTCACCTGCAAAATAATTAAGAGAAAGGCGACTAGCATAGGGACATGCTGTACAGTACAGACTTTAAGCTGTTTCTAATTGCAATCTGTTCTGACTCACCCCCAAGATGATGCAGCATTGTCCATCAGCAATGGGATTTGGTAGCTTAAGGCTATTTCTCCAGTCTTTTTTTTCTGTGAAGCATACATTTAGGGAGTTGCATGACAACAATTTTTTATGTTTTACTAAGGTATGTCCTTTGATCAATAGTTTTATACAAGGATCCAAATGTAACAGCTGACAGGATATACGGTTTTGGGAAAATCAGAGTTTCTCTTCAAGGGACAAGGATCCTAATTTTATTAGCAGCACATCCCTATGCACTAGGTAAAGGGTTACTTGTCTAAGAGATCGTAGGAAGTAGTTAGCTTGTATAAGCATTTCTGCACAAGTTAAGTAGAAAAATTACCCACAGGTCAACTCAAGGATGTGTGTTACTACTGCTATACTGCAGCACGTTTTCAGTTACAAGTCTTCACCCTACAGTGTCCCATTTCTAGATGTATATTATAGCAATAACCCACGCCTGGGTGTGGGTAATGCTGGATTTACCCACGGTTGGCGTGGTTTGGACTTCTTCCGTTATTTGTTGTACGATTTACTATGTGCACGCTGGTTGGATTAGCCAATCAGCGTGCACATTTATCGGCTTTTGCGAACATCGCATGGTATAATTTGAATTAACTTATGTGGCTTTTGTGGGTGGTGTTTAAAGAACATTATACCATGCGATGTTCGCAAAAGCCGATAAACGTGCACGCTGATTGGCTAATCCAACCAGCGTGCACATAGTAAATCGTACAACAAATAATGGAAGAAATCCGGTCGCGAAAATATCATGCTGTGGCAACAGCAAATAAACATAACCAAAAGTAACACCAAAAACACCTAACAATTACACCTAATCACACAAAACTAACCAATTCCCTTATTACAGTCCTCAGTCCCTCACCTCGAATACTAATAAAATAAAATGTCATGCAGTCACAAATATACCACACACACTACATAACCACCACTTATAATACAATAAAAGCAAGCATTCTGATAAAACCATTCACTCAGCTATATTCCCTACAATAGCTATACACAAACAACTCCAAAAATGTACACACTAAAAGTAAACACAGCACACATCCCTCGCAAAGTCAAAAACACACACCATACCTAACTTCCACATCAGCATACACCTTCTAAAAGCGCATACAACACCATCTAGTGACCAATTAGTAAAACTACATATTTTAAAAAAATTAATACAAATTAAAACTACACCACATTTCTAACATACCTATAAGTACTAAAACATAACTACACGTTATAAAGTTCTACACTGCTTAAACTATATTATACCAAGCACCACCTAGCCCTTTTGATTACATCCCTTCAAAAACCTGCACGAGCCCTGTTAAATAGAAACACTACAAACTCAGAAGGGAAAAACCACCCAAACAAGAGACACCATAGATAGAAAATAATAAAAAAAAAATATTTACTAACATAATTATTTCCTAACATTTCCTGAAAAATTAAAAAATAACATGTATTTAAATTAAAACTGAAATAAACAATAAACACAAACTGAAAGTGTGGACTATTTTATCTCACAAAAAGTGGAAGAATACAAAGAAAAGCAAACAAAAACCTAAATAACAACAATACAAAGATAATACAAAACAAACTAATACCATAGTATAATAGCAATAACCCACTTCTGGGTGTGGGTAATGCTGGATTTACCCATGGTTGGCTTTGTTTGGCCGTGGGTAAATCCAGCATTACCCACACCCAGGCGTGGGTTATTGCTATATTACCTATCTGTCATGATAAACAGATAATTTACAGATTCTTTTTTTTAAACAAAAACATTGTTACTGAATTATCACTTATGCCACAGGCAATCATATATTTACATAAGTGAAAACAAACCATACTAACATAGTTTTAGTTGCAAACTTATACATCACATATCATCTTCTATATAGTCATTGTTCATCTAACATTACATATCTCATTCAATTCCTGTCTTCCCTTAAACCTAATTCCTCCTCCAAAACATTATTCTGCATGTATTGTTCCCATAATTTCCATTTTTTGTATGTAATTTGCTCCTACTCCTTTCTAAAGATCCCACTTCCAGGTCTGATTTCCTACATCTAATACAGTTAGTTTAGACTATGATTTCCATTTTCTAGCAACTGTGTATTCGACAGCCACCAGAATTAAACTCAGCAAGGCCACACTAGTCTAGGCAATTAAGATCCTGTATCCCACCTCAAAAAATAGTTTCCTTAGGTACACCAATTCACTCATCCAGTATTTTTGACAGAGTAGTCTGCAGGGCATTTTTAAAGTCTGCCAACACATTACATTTCCCCAAAAATATGTTCCCATTCACGTTTTTCTTCCCCCTCACACCTCCAACATTTGCAATCAACCTGAGGAAAAATTCTTTGGAATCTGCTTGGGGAATAAAAATACCTATGCAAACACTTCCAAGCAAAACTCCTAAATCTAGACATTACTGGAAATTTGGGAGCCATACATATATCCTCCTAGTGTTTCTTTGTGAATTGCTTGTCCCTTCTCTCTTCCCAATCCTTTCTAACCTCCTCTGATTGATTCCTAGAGTTACTGTGTATGCCCTACTAATTATCCCTTTTTAACAGCAGCTTCTGTTCTAGATTCAACTAAAAACTCTACCAGTGCTGCTCTTTCAATTAGGACCCCCTTACTCCTTTCTCTTTGCCTATTAATACTTGATAGGGAAGGCAATCTCTAGCCTGCAGTCTAAATGTATTCTTAGCCAATTCCCATTCTACTACCTCTTCTTTTCTAAATATTTGCTCCCAATATCTTGGTTCCTTTGCCATTTTTTTTCCAGTCAAATTCCAGCCCTCTCTTGCCAATTCTTTGTACCCATAATTGCAGTCATCCCTGTCGGCAGAATCTCCTTTCTCCACTCCCATGTTGGCTTAGTTCTTAAAATGCTTCAGATATTTTGTAGATTCAACACATTTTACTTATTCCACCTTGGGTGAGTATGAATAAGTTCTCTAATGTTTGAGGCCTGTCTGTGTAGTTTTTCGGACAGCAGGACACTGCCTTGGCATTATCCAGACTGAATAATCGGTAGCTAGCCTCTAGCCAGACTCCCAGTACTGAAAAACTTCCTTGACATTTGAGCAGTACAGCAGCATGTACGTACAGTACTGTCTGTGGCTGGAAAACTCATGTTTCCTCAGGGCTCCGTAGGGTTCAAAATAAAAATGACCAAGTAAATACCCCTCCGAAATTCCTCTGATTATGTTTTTCCTAGGTGTTACATAAGATCCCCGATCCCCATTTTTTTTTGTGTGTATGTGTGTGTGTGTGTGTGTGTGTGTGTGTGTGTGTGTGTGTGTGTGTGTGTGTGTGTGTGTTCTGTTAAACAGACAGTATATGCAGCACTAACCTCAATGTGTGCTAGTCAGTTTACAAGTATCCAGTGATGTTCCATGTCAAACGACTGACCGACTAAGAAAAAGTATACCACCACATTATCTTTAAACAGAAAGCAGAAGAAACTATAATTTAGATGTGCTTCATCAAAACACACTCAAGGTTTCAAACAATGGTCAAACAGCCTCCTAGTACTTCAATCTGTAGTTATTACAGTGTTAAGTTAAAACACTGATATCAAATCTGATATTATTCATATCACCCAAGTCATATAATACTCACATGACTAGAGACATACTCCATAAATCCATTCCCTTAGTGTTTAAATACCTATGTAATACCATCAAATGCATACATAGCAGTCTTTCTTTGTTTTGTCACCTCTCACACAAGGACATATTCTTGTCATTCCTCCTTGCATACTGTACTACCTGAAATAAAGACTCCACTTTAACCAACACATTTTAGCTTTGAACATTCCTTTATCTTTTATTCTATCCTACAGTTGTGCACTTCCTGTGCTACCCTTTCTCTTTACCTTGAACACTCAATGTGGCTTACGTACACATTTTAAGTTAATTCTGTGCTCTGGACTTGCTGTCTATTAAACAGGTTGAATTTACTTACAGCTCAACTAGTGCTCCTGCTTTGAATCCTACCAAAATATAGCAGCACTGTAAGCAACAGTAAAAAATGAATAATGTATCCGCTTAACTCTAACAATTGATTACTTTCCAAAGGACTGTCCCCAAACAACTGGCTGTTTCTAGCTATTTGCACATAAATGTGTATATTTCCAAAATGGTTCAAACTTTTTTATGACTTTTTAGGCAGCATTCCAAGCACAACTATGTATAAAATACCCAAAGATTAGCCTCCTACTCTCAAGCAAACAACCAGTTGCAACTCAAATTTTAATGGAAAAATTTTTTTTTTATGCATCAACATACAAAACAAATGAAAAACTCACATTTATACAAAAGTACAAACTCTGTTTTGGCCGGACATATTTTCAATTTTGGTAGCTTTTGTTTATTTTACTCTGAACAGAAATGCAAGCTACATTTTTGTTTTCAACAAACTGTTATACAGATCCTGTAAAATGCAGACTTCAAAAGACCTTTCTGACAGTATGACCATAAATTCAAATTACAATGTCATTCTACTATGTCAAGATATTCTAAAGAAGGGGACTTCTAGTTCTGTGCCCTACTGAGTGTACTCTACCTCTGTCTAAATTGAATTTATTCCAGGTCCAGCAACTGAATAGAGGTGAAAGCAGGATGTGCTAATTATAAGTTGGTGTTGAAAAATGGAAAAATGCAGCAGTGGGATTCTCAAGACCAGATAAAAAGTCAGAGATGTGAAGTACATTGGTTAGTGATACCAGCATTGTTATGGCAAATCCTGTAGTGTATCAGCGGTGCACAAGACGTAGGGGTCTTAAATGCTAAAATCAACAAACTCTACACTGAGATGGTCAGAACAGGGGATATGGTAAAATACTATATTAAAAAATGATAAAAGGATGGAGGAGGTGGAAAGGGCTTTGAGCCAGCACTATGATGTGACTGAAAACTTGTAAACAAGGAGGAAAGAGTTGCACAAGAAGGCTGCAAACTAACAATGGCTAAAGAACAGCTTCAAGAGAAAACACAAGAGGTGCAGGATAGGTGAGACATGAGAATCTCCATTTGACATACATACCATATGGATTAGAAAGAACTCATTTTGTGTAATTAATGAGGGAGATGTTAAGTCAATGGGCAAACATATCCAAAGAGGACATTCTGTTAAACAGGGTGCACAGAGTGTTTACAACTCAGCCAGCAACACAGAAATTTCCCAGGCTGATCATAACCAATATAAGAAATTATCAGTTAAAAGAGACATTTCTAAGTAAATTGTGTCAGAAAGGGAAACTCTTAACAGTGGGTCACCAAACAGTATTTGTAAATCATGACTTCACCCTGGGTACAAGGCTTAAATGGAGCCATGTCATCCCATTCCATAAATTGTGCAGGCAGTTGAATATAAAATTTAAGACGGTCTATCCAGCAACACAATAACTGTTCTTTCCATAAGGAGTGAAACAGTTCCTGGAACCAGATGCAGCAACGGCTGAATTAGAAAAATATAGACTGTGCTTAGAACAACAAAATGCACTGGCATCACAACTGGTTGTAAACGGCTATCATCTGGGGACGAGCAAGGGAGCAGTAGAGAGAGCCTGTGAAACCATTCCCAATTTTCAGGAGAAAGTTGTCAGAGTGGCAAACAGAAGCCTAGCACCTAAATAACAGAATAAGAGAAGATTTACTTAGAGTGAAGGACGGGCAGATATTGAAGAGACAGAGGAGTGTGATAAGGTGATAAGGGTGGAATTCTGATATTTACTTTAACTATATGTTACTAGCCCAGTCAGGGATTTACAAGACGGAGAACTGTACCCATAACAAGAGAACATAATCGGACTGAGCAGCAGTCACAGTTAAGTAACAGGACAGATAACTGAACTATAAAAAGTGACAGTGGACAATGAGAAGAGATTACCAACATTGAACTGAATGACTGTATGTAAATACTGCGATATCAAGCATGGAATTATCATAAAATCAGTTCATATACGATAAATTGCAGAGAGCCTGGGAACAGGCGGAATATGGATTTGAGACAAATGTCAAGTTAATAATTTTATAATATGTTAAAATATAATTTGTTCAAGTATTTTTTTCTAGAGATTTTCACAACATCTAGAAATATTTCAAAACCGATAAACCATGAGAAGTTGGAAATCATAGGTCAAAACTGGGGAGGGTGGAGAGAAACCTGAGCTAATCTTAGATAATACACAAAATTGTAATGTACTGGCAGCAGTACACTGACAAAATATGAATTTAAATTAGCACTCTGAGAAAACAATCAAGTTTGAAAATGTATTACATTGCAAGGGAGTGGGTGGGGCGTATGTTGGAAGCACATACAGTGGACTTGTCTTTTGGCAATTTTGATAGATTCAGGAAAAAGAATGTTGGCAAGAGAGTAAATATAGACTAGAAAGACTAAGATGTTAAGCATAGGAAACAAGGTTCATTTTTATAAATAGTTATGGAGGTTAGCGTGACAAGAATCATGATAAAAAGGCTGTAGGGAATAGAGATCAGAAGGTTTGACATAAAGAATCACATGTTAGAAGCAATCACTGAGCAGATGCTATGGCTAAATGTAAGAATGGGGAGGGACTGTACATAATTAGTACTTGTTTACCCAGTTTAGTTTTACCTTAGCATTGTTTAGGTCATTTGTTTGTTTGTTGGCTACCTGAAGGTTTTCAAGAGGCAATTCAAAAGCCAGGATGCAGTTAGATTTGTAGTGTAGTCTTGATAGAGACCCAGAGACTCTGAAAATTGTAGTGGTAATGGCAAGCAGCAGAAATGACACAGACAGAAAGCTGGCTCCAACACTAGGTGACTCAGGCAGTCACCTAGGCCCTGGGAGACGGCCTGCTAGCCTGCGACTGTCACATTTACTTTTTTATAAAAAAAATGGTTATTTAATGGCATTATTCTTTATTTAAGAATAGCACATACCTGCTGCACCTGAGCATGTGTCATCATCACACAGACTTGTTGTTTCTTCCTTTCCATGTTCCATGTGCAGATTTTAAATACAAAAATATCCCTGTGCTGATGCAGAACATGATTCCTGGACAGACCCTGTTTCTACAACACAGACAGACAAGGTAGTGTGTGCATGTATGTGTGTGTGAAATGCCCTAATTAGGGATAGCAGGTGGTTAGTTAATTTGCTAAGGCTCAAACACTGTACCTTACCTGCAGGAAGCAAGAGCCTGAATCCTCTACCCCAGCTGCCAAGCTTCTAAAAAAAACCGGAGTTTTAAGTGCACTTTCAAGGAATTGAGTTTCAGGTATATTTTTCAAGAAACTCAGTTTCAGGTGCATTTTCAAGGAATTGTGAGCTTCAAGGGAGCAAACGTTTACTGCTGCTCGTGCTAAATCTGTTTACAATGTACAACTGTTTTGTTTAGCAAATGGTATCAATACTGTGTTACAGAATTTAAAAACATTGTTAGACTGCAACAGGTAATATACTTGCTTTTGATGCAGAAGGCTGTGGGTTCTACTCCCACACCATGTAAATGGATTACTGATACTGGGTTGCATTTTAAGGGGGGCTGAGTATGTCCTCCTTTGGATGAGATGCCTAGTAACCCTGAACCTGTTTCAGTTTACCATTTTTTAATGTAACAGGTAATTTATTCCTCAAGGGCAGCAGGCACTGAATTTGAAGCTGAAACACTGAAATATAAAGTTGTTTTCTAGCAGCAAACTCTTCATTAGTTGCATATCTCTTTAATGTGGAATCATTCAGATGACTTCTGCAGAAATTAACTGATATTGGTGGACTGTAATGACAGAAGTTTGTGTGGCCTTTTGTGGTTGAAATTGTCTGAACTGGGCAGTTTTGTCATTATTTGGTTCATATGTTTTGTTTCATTGCTTACTGGAAAAATGCTCAAAATTACAAATTTAAAATATGCTCTAACAAGTGGTGCTGTATTATACAAGAAATATAATTTAATACAATCAGGAAGGTGAATCAAACAACACATGCATGTATACACAGTCCTAAAAATATGTGTAAAGGCCTAGGATTTAAAAGCAGCTCAAAGGTACACTTTATCCGCCACTGGCCAGATGCATTTTCCATTTCAATGCCATTTCAATGTGACTTTCCAGGGCAGAGAACTTTTAATGCTAAGTCTGTTTCATTATGAGACTGCATTGCTTTATTTAGTAAATGTCCATCAATGCTTGTGCTATAACATTTCAAATAAAAGTTTTAAATTAAATCCTAATGTTTGTAATCATTGTAGAATTAAAGAAAAAAATGGTATGCACACAGAGGTTTGAACAGTGCTTGGGTAACTGCAGAGAAATAGGAAAGTAATGGGACACTGGAATGATTGTGGTGGGGGGGGGGGCTGTGTATTGGGGGCCCTGATCCATTACCCTGCCTACGGCCTAATCTGATCATGATCTGGCTCTGCATAAACACATGATGTTTAGTCTTTTAACCTGGAATGTAAATGGCTTGGTAGACAAGGGGAAGGAAAGCAAAGTATTACAATACATACAGGATCTAAACACAGTGCCACAAATCACTTAATGTGTTGTTCCCCTGACTGGCTCTTGCAAATGGTGTGGTCAAAGGGAGATATACAGAATATCTTCTACACTAATGCCTTATATGTGCAATATTCCTGCTGTGGTCACTTCTGGCTGTAAAATGCATTAGCTCCTGCTGTAGTCTGTTCTCTGCAAAGTGAATAAGCTGCTGTCAGTTCTTATAGAGAAACTTGTATTTGTATATGTTGACTGTATAGTGAATAAGTTCCCGCTGCTGTTAGTTCTAGAGCAACTTGTTTTTGCATATGCACCTATTGCCTATTGAATTCCATTTAACTGTGCTGCTTCCATCTAATGTTTTTATTTCTCCCTGGAACTGTTCTCATATTTCCATTCTGAACTGTCTTTCCCTCTTTTTTGTGTTGTACTTATCACATTCCACTGGGCCTTCTCCAGCCTATCCTTTTACTGCCTCTCTCAGTTCTCCCAAGCCTCTACATTAAAGTACTTCTCTCTCTTTTTCAACTCTTTCTGGTATTTTTCTCTCGGGTTTCCCCCTTCTACAGCTCCATTTAGACTGAGGAACATGCCACCCCAAAGAAATCCAGAGATATTCTGAAAAATAAACCCCGTCCATCTGTGTGTATGTGCAATACTTTTTGTTAAAGCTTATTTTTCAAGGTGTTTGCATTGCTAACCCACGGCGTGCACACTAGCAGTTCTGTAGCAGTCCCTTTTCCCAACTCTCTCCCCTCCGGCCACCTCACTCCCTGTAATAGGGAGATTCTGCATTTTACTTTTCTCAGGAACACCACTAGGTGGCGATATATTACCAATCATTGTATAAGGTAACTTTCAATACTTTGTCCCTGCTTTGTGCAGCACTAAGGCCTGTTTTCCTTTCCCATTGTTTTCTGCATAATTGTCACACCTGTTCAATTCTCCTTGAATTAGACCAAACCTTTGAGTGCTCGTGAGTGCCTGTATCACTGATTATTTTTGTTGGACTCTTCTCCTCCTTCCTCCTTCTCATCTCTGCCCGCTCCATTCTCCCTTCAGGCTCACTTCGCTCCTCTACCCTACCCCCAATTCCCACCCAACCCCAGTACCTCTACACTTATAACAGCAAAACCACACCCCCTCTAGCATTCAGCCTATCTGGACAATCCCCACCCACTTCCTGATCCACTAACCCCTCCTGTTTCCACTACCCAGGACCCTCCCCTTACCTATTCCTACCCTCTCTCCTTTCCTATTCTTACTACCAATGACCACACACCACTTTACCTTCTGCTAATTCTTTCTCCTCTCTGCACATTCTCACTGCATACTATAACCTTACACGGTCATGCAAATCAAACCTACACATACTCCTCTACAATCAATATATCTACCTTTCCTCCTCTACTGCCTACTTTATCTTAGCAGACTACCTGACTTTTCTTACTCCCCTCTCTATCATATAACTTTAATACATGCCTTAAAAGAATCTCACCTCTCAACTTATAACTCTCCTCACCTCTATTACTATAATGACTCTCTCCTCTTTACTAGAAATATTCTTCCTGATATCTGTAATACAGTCCCAATCTCTCACAATCCATACTTCCCCACTTCCCTGCTATCACCTCCAACTCCAAAGAATCTAAAGACCTTGCCTCCTTCCTACTCCAAGTAATCTCTATCCTCCTCTCTGGAAACATACATCCTAATCACAGACCCTCAGACAACCATGCTTCTAACCCTAACTTGTCTTCCTCACCCTCTCACTATAAATCTCTCCTTTTTGCTACCAATAACACCTAAAGTTTATGCAATATACTTCCTACCCTTCATGCCTGGCTATCCCATTACCACCCTGACATTCTCTCTATCACCAAAACATAGCTAAACCCCACATAAAAGATTCCGAAATTATCTCCCCCAACTACAAGATCATAAGAAATGACAGAACTCTAAAGAAAGTGGTGGAGTAGCCCTACTTTTCTCCTCCTCCCTAACAGGGACACCCTTTATCAAGCCTATACCCCAATTCACAACAGTTAAACTAACCCTGGCCCTCCTAAAAATGAATAACCATAAAAACATATGTATAGCTGCCCTTTACATTCCAACAGAAAATAACATCCCCATTATTGAAGATATCCTCTCTTGGTTCTCATCCAATGTAAGCAATGAAACTATACTCCTAGATTATGTAAATATAAACTGAACTTCTATTCAATCACCTACATCACTTCCGAATATAAACCTATACAACTACACCCAAACAATCACCTCTCCTACCAGATTTAATAAAGATAACTCCAGTAGTATTCTGGACTGGATATTAGTTTCTCATCCCAACTCCATTTCTGACAACAGCACTCTACCCAACTCCCTCAGCAATCATCTCCCTGCCTTTGTTAGTCGCTCACCATCCTCCCTCCATCTTCAACAAAACTACATCACTACTCATACCCTAAAAAACTTCAACCCTCTACCTTTCTCTGACTCACTAAAACATATGAACTGGAACCCTGTGAAAACCCTCTCTCTTGATGGTGCCATTACATACTTCAATACTACATTCAATAACTTAAGAAAACCAAATCCTCCCCTTGAATAACTACAGCAACTATTACACTTATGCATCTCCAAGCAACTATTACACTCATGCATCTCAGAGATAAATCTTGGAAGCATTACCATAAATCTAAAACACATAACACCCTTGCTGAGTATAAGCAACTTCATAATAAAGTGAAAATAATTGCTTTAGACTGAAAGTCCTACTACTCCAAGCTTCAAAACAATCATAGATCCAACCCCAAAAAATTTTGGAACAGTATATCTGCTCTCCTCTCCTGGCAAAAAAGACAATCCCTGCCCTGACCCTAACTCTCCAGATCGTATCTTAGCTACCCAATTCAACTCTTTCTTTATTGATTCAATAGCCAAGCTCACCACATCATTCTCCAATAACACTTCTACTCTACCCTCATCCCACACCCTCAACTCTAGTCCCACTGACATCAACACTACTCATCTCCCCCATTTCACCCATACAACCCATCTCACTACACACCATAAAAAAAATTCTACTAAAACTAAAACCATGCTCTCATGCCCCAGACAACCTTCCATTTAACTTTCTCAAGCTAGCTGCTGATGGCATAGGCCTGGCAATCAACTTCTTTCTCCAACTCAACATGGATTTAGACCTGGACATAGTACTACCACTGCCCTTCGCTCCTTCCTTGACATCATCAACCATGCCTGAGACTCTGGCAACATTGTACCTACCCTTCTCCTAGACTTATCAAAGGCCTTCGGTACTGTTTCCCACAACCTTCTCTTGTCCCAACACTCTCTTCTCAATCTCTCCCCTTCTCTATTAACTGGTTTCCCAGTTACATTTCTAATAGACAACAAGCTGTCAAGTGGAACAATAGTATCTCTTCCTTCCTTCACACTCCAACAAGACTTCCACAAGTCTCGGTACTGGGTCCCTTCCATTTTAACATCTTCATTAATAATTTTCATCAGTGCATTCCTAATATCAAACTTGTCCAATATACAGACAAGTCCACCATAATTTTCTCTGCTCAATCTCTCGCCAAACTCATGCAACTAACACAAGATGCCTTCTCTTGTACACAGTCTTGGATACTGAATAATCACCTTGCTCTCAATGCATCCAAAACCAAAATCATGATCTTTACCCCATCTAAAAACACCTCTATTGATACAAATTCCTTCTCCATAGTCAGTCAGAATAAGATTCCCATTGAAATAGTCTCCCATACAAAACTTCTAGGTGTTATCATTGATGCACATTTCTAGTTTAACATTCATATACAAAATAGTATTAAGAAAACACACCAAAAGCTCAGAATGCTGTATTGGCACAGCCGTTATCTCACTCCCTCATCCAAACATATACATCATCCCCTCCCTTTTGTATGGAACCCTCTCCTCACCAACCTTCAATCCTCCCTAAAGTCAAAGCTATCATCCTGCTACAATATAATCTCTAAGTTTGCTACTGGGACCAAATCCTCTTCCCACCATTGTGATGCTCTCCACTCCTTGAACTGGCTGGAACTCCCTCACTATCTCTCTTACATTTAACTGTTAACGGCTCACAAACTCATTTTCAAACCCTCTAACTGCCCTTCCCTCTTCTCCATACTCACTTTGCATTATCATGACAGACTACTCAGGTCCAGTAACCAGAAACTCCTCAAAGTGTACAAACCCTTACGCACACCTGTGCAATTTCTCCTGTCTTTCAACCTTGATCATCTATGGAATTCACTTCCCCTACACATTCGAATCACCCAAAACCACTCCGCCTTCAAGATCATGTTCCATTCCCATCTCTCTTCTCACTGGAAATGCTCATGCTCTCACCCCACCTGACTCCCTCTATATCACTTCTACTCCCCCATCCTTTTTTTTTTTCTCCTTTCTTATAACTCATCCTATTCACCTCTCACTGTTCTTCTCTCCTCCTCTAATTCTTCCTACCTCTCACCTCATGAAACTGAGTGCATAAATGCCTGCACTCCAGATTATACGTATGTACTCCAAAATACTTACGTTTTAATTTCATTCAATGCTTTGTTACAATACCTTGCTCAAATGTTGGTATTCTGTCTTCTATATTACTGTGTTTTAGTAGTTTTTGAAAATTGTACTATACTTGTTAACTTTGTTGATATCAGCTTTGTAATAATTGCATATGGAGCTTTTTTCCCCAGACCTCCATTGAAAATGGGCTCATTTTGGCCTTAATCACAGTAAAACATTGCATTTTATATTAAGAACACATTGTCAAGGTCATTTTCTGATAGCAAAAGAGGGAAGGAAAAGAGGAGGCATCATGATGTTTAAAAAGGAAAGCTGTTTAGATATCAAAGCTAGATTACTTGATAGGCAAGGTATGCTTTAGTTAGAGAGTGCTAGGAAAATAAAATGATTACGCTATGGAATATATACATACCTCCAAAGACAACTAGAGAAGAGTTGAGATACATATTTAATGAGATAATGAATTTTCACCAAGGGATTTTACTATTTGGAGGGTGCTGAAAATATGGTTAGAACCCTGAAGATGCCAGTGGAGGGCCAACAACATTGGAGGGAAATTTTTGAAGCAGTTCATACAATATTACGGGTTAGGAGACATTTGTCACAAATGGAATAAAAGTGGGACTTGTAGCTATTTTTTTTTGAACAGCTACAAATGCTGGCCCAAATTACACAGAATTTAAATGTCTGAGGACCACTAATATCTGGTTAAGAGGGGTTCAATTCACATCCAGGACTAATCTCAGTTCAGCAAAGGTGGAATGCAAGATGGTTAAATCAGTTGAGTCTAGGTTTGCAAGACACTGGAGGGCTGACAGTAGCTGGTGGTGGAACAGCAGGAAACACCACAAGTTACAAATTTTGATAAATGTCCGCATGAAAGAGTTTCTGGAAACAGACATGGGGCACACTGAGAAATGGGACAATATAAAGGAAAAGATAAAAAAAAAAGCATATGGTGGAGCATGAAGCTAAAGACTGGATGGCGAAGAAGAGAATGGAAAGGCACAAGTTGGAGGAGTGGGAGAGGACTTAAAAACAGGAACTGGATGGGGAGATAGTTAAAAGACATACAGCCATAAAACAAATATTTTTTGTGCGTACCCCTAAAAATGCAAAAGATTTTGGTGAGAAGATTAAGCATACAAAAAGTAGAGAGAAGTATTTTGAAGATAAGTAATGGTCTCACAGGACAACTTCTTAAAGATCCAGAGCAGACTGGATATATATTTCAACTTTATTTCAAAGAATTATGCAGAGGACAAGAGGTAAGGTATAACATGAACACAGAGATACTGGATTATCTAGATGGGCTCCAGCTTAATACATTAATGCCAGAGGAGGCTAATATGTTGTCAAAACAGATCACTAGACAGGAAATACAGGACCCTATACAATAAAGGCAATAGGTGAGTCTCCAGGATGGAGTGAGTTATCAATAGAGGTCTGAATGCTAGGTGAGCAGGATTTGATAGAAAGCTGGTACATCTTGCTTAATGCCATATTAGAAGGCAAGATGATTCCAGAATCCTGGGCAATAGCTAACATATCACTTCTGCTTAAAGAAGGGAAAGATGTTATGAATACCAATTCATTCAGACTTAGAATCAGGACTTATCAAAGGGTAGGTAAACATTTGACAACATATTATTGCTCAACATAATGCATCAACAGGCAGAGATGAAGGGAAAAACATAGCCTGGATGTAGAAAAAGAATTGAGCAAGATTCACTGAGGTTACTTATAGTCAGTGTTAATATATGCATTTCCACAGGAGTTAATTCCTTTACTTAAAGAAATGTAGATGAGGTCATATGCAAAAATAAAACTGAATGGGAGCGTTACACCAAGATTCAGATAGGTGTGGGTACAAAACAAGGTTTCCTCTGTCCCCATTATTATCTGCCTTATATCTGTAGCCCTTAGCCCAAAATTAAGGATGCCCAGATAAAAGGGTGGTTAACTAAGGGTAGAGAGTATAAATTATCCACGTTTGCAGACAATGTTATTCTCTTTCTATTGGACTCGAGACAGGGGCCTGGAAAGGCTGTTTCAACTTTTGTGACAGTTTAGGACTTTATCGGTTATAACGAATAAAAAACAAAAGTTGTTGTTGTGTTTTTCGGCTTATCCCAGTTAGGGGTCTCCACAGCGGAACTCCGGTCCGCTAATGTTTGATAGTGGATTTTTACGTGCCGAGTTACCAGCCCAGACACACAACCTTCAACGAAGGTACGCCCATTCATGCATGTCTCCACACAGAAGACGCTCTAGCTGAGAATCGAATGGGACAACGTCTTACTGTGAACCGACAACGCTGCCGCAAGTGATTTCTGTAAATTATACATCTAAATTTGAATGGATAGAAAAATTCCCGTATTTGTGTGTTTACAATAGAATGAGACTTCTTGGGGTTTCAAGAGCAGTGAGAGGGAAAGATTCACCAGAGATTAGGGTCTACATTAGAAAGACAAAACATCAGAACAGCGAAAGGGCATAGATCGACCCAAAATGATCGAACCTGCTAAACCTCAAACGGCCACAACAGCGATTTTTTTTCCCCTGGGAAAAAATCTCTGGGCCAACACACACAAAAAAAAAAAAAAAAACTAAACACAAAATAAAGTGTGGGCCTATGCTCCCCCCTCCCACGTCCCCTGAGGTGGGGAGCTGTGCACCCCACCCCTACTTAAATATACCAACTCCAAGATCGCACTACAGTGCACGAAACGGCAAAGCCCCGACAATGGCCCAGCGATTTTTTCCCTGGGGAAAAAATCTCTGTCGTGACCATTCCAAGTTTAGCAGCTCTGATCATTTTGGGTCGATCTAAGCGCATTCGCTGTTTTGATGTTTCGTCTTTCTAATACAGACCCCGGAGATGATGTGAGAAGATATGATGACAAAGATTAGGAAGCAAATAAAAATATGGGAAACAGTGAAAGTAGATTTTGATTAAAGAATAAAAGCAGTTAAGATATTTGTAGTGCTGTTGATTCTTTATCTGGCACAAGCATTTGTTTATAGTCCAGATAATCTGAAATAGAAACAACTTAAGCAGTTAATTTCAGAGAAAGTATGGGACAAGCAGAAGTCCAGAGTGTAGTAAGATATTTTAACCAGGCCCCTTGATGAGGAAGGGGTAGTGATGCCGGACTTACCTAGCTACTTGGAAGCTGTGCAGTTTAAGATAGCAACCTATCTATTAGACAGAATATTCTGCGCCAGTTAAAAGGAACTTTTTGTTAGAGGAGAAATCATATAATACAATGGTTAAAATGGTGCGGATATGGGGGATTACAGAAACGGAAGAAATAAAAACAGGCGAAAAGACTGCTAATTGAAGGCGCAAAAAGGAAGTTAGTAAACTGGTTGAATTTTGAACTACTGCCTGTAGGGCAAGAAAAACAGGCTTCAGGACCAATGTTTCGATAATAAGGCACTGGGTGAATAACAGTGACAGATTTTTTTCTGAGAACAGCAAAGGAATGGGGAAAGGGAAATGACATGGAAAGAAATTTGTGAGAAATACGGTTTACAGACTAATACATGGCTGCAATACACAGCCGTGATAGATATTTTAGAAATTTATGATAGAGAAACAATGCTAAGACAGGAATAGATACCACAATTAGTTCAATTAATGCTGAAGGAAAGGATGCAATCAAGTTTAAGAGTAATACTGGTAAGTAGAATGCATAAAGCATTAATGGACACTGACAAAGAAAGGATTCAGTGGATATTAATAACAGGATGGGAGCAAAGACATAATACTACATGATTAGAAGAACACTGGCAGGTTGTCTATGAGGTCCTCAAAAAAGTAACGAAAGCCAGGAAATTTAATATATTTGGTTGGAAACCTTTATATAAATATTTTTACAGCCCAAGTAGGCTAAATAAGATGTTTCAGGAAACCAGCCCATATTGTTGGAGAGGGTGTGATAGGGAAGTGGGGAACTAGGTACATATCTTTTGGGGATGTAATCAATTGAGACAATTTGATGATGATCTGGGGTACTTGACAGAAGAGATATTGAGGAAGGTCTGGGAGAAGAATGAAAAATATTAAATTATATGAAACAGAGCAGTAGCAACATGATAAATGAAGGGCTACCATTATTACAGTGGTTGGTATTTGAAGGGAAATAATTACTAAGAAATGGAAAATGTCAGTAGGGCCAATAAATTAGGTTACAGGCTTGATAAAAGATCTTAGGCAGCATGCATGGATCTCACCATACTCAATAGAACCAAGATGCTCTCCTCCAAAAAAGGAAGCCAATCTGATAGTCCCCTGTCATAAACAAACTCTACAACAGAAGGAGGAAACTGATGAGATATAAGGTGAAGTCCCAAGACTGGAAAAACTCCCTTATCAGCCTCAACAAAAAGTTGAGATCCCTCATCAAATCCTCTAAAGCTAGCTATGAAAACAGAATTGCAGCAGTAAGGACAACCACAAGACCTTCTATAGTTATGTAAAGAATCTCCACGGCAATACCCAGATCGGAGCTGTTGCACAATGGCACCTCCTATACCGAGCCAACAGATATTGCCAATATACTGGCCAACAGATTCAGTGCCAACTTTACCCCTCTCTCCTCCATCAAAGGACCAATCACAATACCAGTAGATTGCCAGGCACCCAGTATTACTGCTGCACAGGTTAAAACAGCACTGTCCAAGGCCAAGAATACATCTTCTGTGGGACCTAACAATATCCCTGGCTGTGTTCTACATGAATTACAGAATGAACTGGCACCTCACCTGTGTGCCCTGTTCAATCACAGCCTCACCTCAGGCTTTGTCCCTAAAGAATGGCACACTGCTACAGTCATCCACAAAGGAGGAGCGACTACAGACCCTGCAAACTATCTCCCCATTAGCCTGACAAGTCTGATATGCAAAGCTATGGAATGCATCATCATGGACCTAATAAACAAAGATATAGGGAACCTCCAAACTCTGGATCCCACAGTTTGGTTTTATGAAGGGTAGATCATGCCTGCTCAACCTGGTCGACTTCTTTGTCACCAGAGCTGTGGATGAAGGCAAGGTGGTTCATACAGCCTACCTTGATCTGGCCAAGGCCTTTGATTCCATTCCCCACTCAAGAATCATAGAAAAACTCACTAAGCTAGGCATCAACCCCTATATCACTAGGTGGGTTGCAAACTGGCTCACAGATAGAACCCACAGTTTGAAAGTAGCTGACTCCACGTCAGACTGTCGATCTGTCACAGGTGGAGTCCCACAGGGTTTGGTCCTGGGTCCTCTCCTGTTTGGTATCTACTTCACTGAAGTTCAGGCCAATACAAAGGGACTCTGGGTGACAAAGTTCACAGACGATTGCAGGAGCCATAATTAACTCCCCAAGTGATGTTGACATCCTACAGAAAGGCCTCACTGAGACCAATGACTGGTGTTAGAACCATGGCCTTAAGCTCAATGCCAAAAAATGTGTCATCACCCCCTTTGAGAAAAACCTGGTTCCCATGAATTACCACATCAATGGTAGTCCACTGAACAGAGAAAGTGTCATAAGAGATCTGGAAACACAGGTTGACAGCAACTTCTCTTTTGACCACCACACTGCCACTGTGGTCAGAAAGCCCTTCTATGTGGCACATCTCACTACTAAGGGCTTTGCATCCAGGAAGAAAGAGGTAATTGTCTCCCACTACTCTTCCCTCATTAGGCCAATCATCGAGTACAATGCCCCATTTGGCATGTACCTCACTAGACACCTACAACAACTGGAGGGGCCGCAGAAATACCTCACAAAGAGGGTCTTAGGCCTTAAACACTTGTCCTATATGGACAGACTAAAAAAACTTCAGCTATTCTCTGTCTTATATCGCTTACTTAGAGGCAATCTCTGCTTGACATTACAAAGCCATGTCTGACCCAGCTCTGTTAGAAATGCTACACCTAAAGAAATCCCAATCCCTCCGCACCAGACATTCTAGAGACCTCAACCTCATTACCACAGTCAACAGAACAAGCTGGAGGGACAGGTTCATAACCCAGAGACTGCCCATGCTATGGAATAGACTTCCCATACATGTCAAGCGGAGCACCTCACTGGCCCTCATCAAGAGAAATCTTGAACAGTGGATGGGAAATAAAAAATTCACACCGGGGATCACTCCAGTGACTCTACTTGACAGAGGCACTGGAAACTAAGGTCGGTGGCACAATGCCAGGGTAATCCTATGGGCTAAGCTTGTAAAGGCTCCAGGGCCATTAGCCTAGTACACACCTATGAACCTATGAAGAACTAATGCTCAAATGCAGCAAAAGTAGGTTTCAGAGAAAGATATGGCAGAGATGGGAGGAGAATGAAATAGAACTTAAGAATAGAAGTGGTGGGATACAGTTTAGAAAAGACAAGAGGATCTACATAATCTGAAATGGGTTTGTGCAGCTGCAAATACATAATGAGATTGGGCATAATGATTAGTTAGCAGTTTTGGAAAGAAGGGTGGAAATGGGATGTGAATGTATACCTAGTAGTAAATGGTGATTGTAAGAGTTGGTTCTCGCCCGGATCTCTGTAACTAGGGAATATATGACACTATTATTATAAAGGAAAAGAATGGAAGACGTATTGTTTTTTTTTTTCCTTTTTGTTTATCTAATGTTGTTGTGTCTTTCGGTTTTTCCCGGTTAGGGGTCGCCACAGCGGAACTCCGGTCCACTAATGATTGGCAGTAGATTTTTACATGCCAAGTTGCCAGCCCTGACGCACAACCTTCAATGAAGGTAGGCCCATTCACGCAGGTCTCCAGACAGAAGACGCTTTAGCTAAGAATCGAATGGGACAACGTCTTACTGTGAGGTGACAGCGCTACTGCAGCACCATATTACTTAAAAAGCCAGATGCCAACTCCCTGTTAGCACACCATGCATGGAGATTGTACTTTTATGTACAAAACAGAAAATAAATTAAAGGCAGCATTAAAAAGATATCCTAGACAAATTCTCAGTGAAAGACACCTGCACAGTCATACCTTTACTGTAGAATGTACAATGTAATCACTCCTGGGAAAGCAGACAGCAGAATCTCAAATAAGTACAAGGCTTTCAGAAAAAAAAGCATGCATGTGGACTTTGTTATAACAAAGAAAATTACAGAAAATGGCACATTTCTGGAAAAAGTATTATTTTTGGTTCTCATCTTATAAAAACATGATATGATCCAGATACTTGCAAAGCTTATTAGTCATATAAGTTGCAAAACACACGTTTGTTTAGAACTGAAGGGAAAGGATGAGAACACCCAGATAGTTATACATGATTTTTATGGGTAAACAGCATTACAGAATCATATTTATGTAACAAAATTAAATAATATAGCAAATGTCACTGAATAACATGTCATAACCCTCAATCTACCTGTTGATTCAGGTAAAAAGACACAAACACAACATTATTTAAATGTAATGCTATTTACTACACAGAAGTCTAAACTAGTGGAACACATTTTAATTCCAGTAACAAAACAATTACCTTTTAAACTGAAATAAGTATGACTTTCACTTGTGCCATAATGACAACTCAGCAAAGAAGCATTCTTGGACATTACTGAAGTTGGCATACTGAACAAAAGTCAAACACAACACCCCCAAAATAAACCAGGTATAATATAAAATGTTATTATATGGCAGTGAAGGCCTGTGAACCAGTGCATCTAGTACCTACATATAACAGGCTACACCTCAGTCCCCTTTGAGATTTTATTATGAAGCATTCAGGCAGTAATAAACAGGGTAGTCCACTATTAAAAGCATACAAGGCTGTAGTTCTACCCATAAGGATGTCAATGTGGTGAAAGACTGGCCACATAAAGCAATGACATTTTACCTAGGACATGTTTGAAAAGGAAACATATTTCTTCTGGTGAGTTATACAAGACTTTTACTTCTGCTGAAATGCCAGCTCAGTAAGGAAGTACTCCAGGCCACTACTATAATCTGCATACTGATAAGAAGTTCAACACAACTTTCCCAGTAGAAACAAATAGCATAATGCCAAATGCCACACTGGAAACTAAGGTTTACATATTAATACATACAGTACCTGTCTATAAAAGACTATTATCTTACTCCCCGGAATCCTTAGGAATTCCCTTGCTGAGAAGGACATCTGCATGGAAAAACATAGGAAAAATATATATACCGACTTATTTTTCCTAAGGAAAGCTCTTTGAATTAAGGTATCCAGAAAACACACAGGAAAATAATCCTGTTAGCAAGAGTCAGACTAGCCTTCTGTATATTCTCTTGCAATCTCAGTCTGTGCAGGAGATCCCCCCTGCCCAACTGAGATATGCAAGTCATTTAAATATAGAAAAATGTGAATACCTTGCAGTCTGCAGTAGGCTATCACAGCAGCCACACACTTTACGAATACTCGTCAAGCAGTGGCTAGACCAAAACGTAATGCAGAGAACAGAAAATGTGATCCACAAGCAGAAAATCTTAAAAAAACACCTGAAATCAATGTGATTGTATGCATCTTCTAATTCTTATATTAGTAGAAAACTCAAATGGGGAATAATGGGTAATAAGTTGTGAAGAAACAGCATTTTGAACATGGGAACTATTGCAAAATTACTCAGAAAGGTAAGACCCAGAATTGGTCTCCAAGAATCTTCTTTCTTTGGAACCAGTAACATTTTGGAATAAGACCCTTCCCCTAACCGAGAAGGAGGAACTTATCACCCCCTGAGCAAGTATCAGCTGAACGACATGAGGGAAAAGAAATGTCTGGTCTGGTGGGTGAGGAAGAATCCCCTGAAAGGAAGGGAAAGACTCCCATTGTCACCATGGTGAGTTATTCTCAGAGCCCATTTGTCTAAAACAATCTGTTGCCAAAGAGAGAGATGGAGGTTCAGACTTCCTGGGATGATTAATGGACTGCCTGGGTAGGACTTACTAGACTGTCCTTTGTTTGGGGGGGGGGGCTGCATTCTTTTTAAAACCTTCCTGCCATTGCTTTTTAAACATTTGCTTTCCAGCAGCTTAAAGGGAAAGTTTGTTTTGCTCCTTTAAAGAAATTGTTGAAGCAGCATGTATTTCTTTTCAAACTTGAAGAAAGAAGGTGGAAAAACCTTGAGAGATTTCTTAAATACGCTTACCTCTCTCATCACACTTTTTAATGACCTCTGCAGCAGAGGTTCCAAACACTAGTCCGCTATTCAAGGGAGAATTCAGGACCTCAGTTTTAGCATCCTTTGGGAGGTTTTGAGACCACAGCTAGCTAAAGCTCTTCATAAAGGTTCCACTAGCAGCAACCTGCAAGTGGTAGCAGAAATATAAGCATATTTTAAACAGTGAGTAGTCACTTGAGACACAGAAGATTAACATAAGAGTTTGACAACTGAGAATTCTGAAAACAAGTGCTACAAAAGAATACACTTTTTCCCAAATTTAGCAAAACCTTCCATCCTTGCCAGAACGAGAGGTGGTATTAATCATATGTTTAGCAGCAGCTGGGTTCACTAAAGAAAACAGATCTGGGACGAGTGTATAAAACCTTAAAATACTGAAGCACATTAAACAGTCTATCTCCTTTCTGAGGGTGGCAGGCAGGCTGTCAGGGGAAACTACAGACTTTGACAAAAACATCATCCAAGACAGGGAGAGAACATGAAGAATAGGAGTAAGTTCTGGAAATTCCAGTTGAAACAAATTGTACTACTTCCTGAGAGACTGAAAAACATGACAGTTTTCCCACTGAAACAACTGATCAATTCTAGAAATTGTTACAGAGAAAGAAATCTTTCAAGTTTACTGGCTGAAGGCACATTCTCCTCAGAATATGAAATGGAATTATGTAGAGATGATATAACTTGTGCTTTCACAATCATTTTGAGGTTTAAAGTCTTGAATCTCTTCCAAAATTAACCCTCTTTCTTTTACAAACAATCATACATTAATGGTTAATAGCCTGCAGTAAACCTTGAGCTAAGTCCAGTAATTAATCCTGTCCAAGTTAACAGACCTAGGAGAAGACATATGTTTAAGTTTGTGTGTGTGCGTTTTTTTTTTTTTTTGATGAACAAACAGACCCATTTTAGGCAGCAAAAGGCTCCATATGGATTGGCACAATTTTCTGGCTCAGCAGATTAGCACTCCCTGCCCCTTCTCACACGACCAACAAGAGTGGCTTTCCCTTGCCCACCAAGGGCACTGCAACAGCAGCAGATGATGTGTCTAACCCTGAATCCATGGTGGCTGTAAGGGCTACACCAGCAGGACCCAAGGAAAAAGATGAGTGGTTTGAAGAACCAGATTTGGCAACAGCAGAGTCACTCCACCTACATCTGAGACATTTTATCAGTCTGCCATGATAATATAGGCTGCTTAACAATATTGTTTTTTTTTTTTGTGGCTAGAAAGTAGAACTGAGGAACCAGTAGATTGTTCCACGGATAAGCCAGAAAAGGTACCAGATTTACAGGGAAACCTTGCAGCAACAGTTGAGAAAATAGGTAAATAGTAAAAAAAATAAATAAAATTCATTGTAAACACTTACTCTAGCTCCAAAAGCAAAATAACACTAAGTTTTAATATTTTTACCACAAAATGTACAAAAGTAATGCTCCCATTTAAAACTAAACAAAAGTCACAACAGTGAATAAAACACTTTTTCCTAGCTTAAATATTTAAGCTTCACAGAAAAAGTAAGGGGAAGGTGTTTTCCCTGAAAGGAGCTTATTTGTCCAGCAATTGAAGAGTGCTATCCAACTCTTGATCTTTGAAATCCAGCAGAGGATTGCTCTCTTCCATTGCAGGAAAGCTCTGAAGGGTTTCACACCCAAACCTTTTAGTCACTTCAGCTTGAGCTGACTAATGATATTGCCACATGGAAAGTACCCTGAAAGCTTTGGAAGCTGGCTGGCTGATGAACACAGCAGGATTCAACCCATATAACTAAGGCTACTGTAGAAATGAACAAGTAAAGAACATGCATGTGCACACACACACACACACATATATATATATATATATATATATATACATATATATATATATATATATATATATATATATATATATATATATATATATATATATATATATATATATATATATATATATATATAAATATACCTGATGCGTTCAGGATTTTTACTTCTGCTGCAGTAACAAATCAATAAAGATGTATTCCAGAGCATGACTGTATTGCATTTTGAACATATGTTAAAATGATTTACTATTAAATGCTTGAATTGCACTTCATCAAACACAGGTTGATGGAAAGTACACTTTCAAAGATGCACAATGCTGAGCGAGAATACTACAAACCCATAATAATGAATATAAAGTGTGATTCGTTATTATGGGTTCAGCATTGTACCTGGAGATCACAGTACAGTGAGAACCAAGGAATTTACCCTTTTCCTCACTGTAGTGCGATCTTGGAGTTGGTATATATAATTTGCAGGGGATGTGAGGACTGCAGGGGGGGCTTGCCCTCCTCAAAACACTAACAATGTGTGCTGTTGAGGTAAAATACTCACGGCATGTTGAGCTAAATATCCTGGGTGTAAGACGTCACCTTCTGTTATGTTGAATAACGTCGACTGCAGATGCCAGGGAAAGGATATTTGACATGACTATATAAAAACATTGTCATTTTCGACATTGTGGGTCATTGCAATGAACAAATTATGTGCATTTCAAGCTTTTGATAGTAAACCATTCAAAACAATACCTGCTCTGAATACAAAGAAAAATGCAAAATGTCACAATGTAACAGTGATGGCATAGGAACACTTTCATACAGAACCTTTGTATATATGTTTGCATCTTATGTCCTCTCCAATATTTCATTACGAACTTTCAGGCAGTAACAACTGTGTGTTCTGCTACAGCTCAATGTTGAATTTTGATCTCATGATTTTTACTAGATGAAACCATGGCATTTTTGCCACGGTGTGTTAAAAGACAGAAAAAAAGTTATGTCCTTGGTGAAATACAGATGAGTTTTACTTCTGCTGTAATGGTAACTTAGTGTACGTATATTCTGGGCATTAGTTTTAGATAGCATTTTTGAGCAGTGGTCACGAGTACAAAGTACAGTTTTGTACCTACCATAAATGTAGATGTTCGAGTGTATACACTGCTGCAGTCATTACACTTGGGTTATCCTGCCATCAGGCGGTTCCCCAGTTGGCCTGAGTTCCAAAGTCTTGGTCCGGTGTCGGTTGCTGTCACCTCCTCCCTGACGTCAGTGCGACAGGGGTATATAAGATGCAGCAGACGCCATTTTCTTCAGTTTTTCTTGCCTCAGATGTCAGGTGCCTGTAAATAGGTAGGAAATTCCAATTGCTAATAAAACATACATAAGAAAAGCAAAAAACAACTTACAGCTACCAGCAAATACTCCCCATAGGTAGTAAGGGTAGAAGACATAGGTATGTACCAGCCAGTAAGAGGGGAAGGAGGGGAGGGTAACCTGGACTGCAGCAGTGTATGCACTCGAACATCTACATTTATGGTAGGTACAAAACTGTACTATGTTCATTGTGTTACACTGCTGCAGTCATTACACTTGGGTAGAATCCCAAAGCTGAGGTAGGGTGGCTGGTTCTATAAGGCATTAGGGAGGCTATAAGGCCCTGCAGCACTGCAGTGGCAAAGCCAGCTCTGGATTTAGAGTATAGAGGCAGATGGTAATGCCTGGTGAAGGTGTGTACAGAACTCCAAGTTGCTGCTTCCAAAATATCCTTGGCAGGTACTCCCCTGAGGTAGGCAGTTGAAGTGGCTGTTGCCCTGGTAGAGTGAGATCTAATGCTGCTAGGTACAGGTTTTCCATGGTATGTGTAGCAGAAACGTATACAATGTCCTATCCATTTTGAAATAGTCTGTTTTTAAATGGCTTTTCCCTGTGCTCCTGCAGCATATGCTACCAATAATTGCTCAGATTTTCTGAAAGCTTTGGTTTTGTCCAAGTAGAAGCGTAACTGCCTGTGAATGTCCAAAGACTGCAGTAGTCTCTCCCCTTTATTCTGTGGTTTAGGATAAAAAGTTGGCAGGTGAATAGTTTGGTTTAGAGCCACACTGGATACCACCTTTGGCATAAACATAGGGTTAGTTCTTAAAGACACCCTGTCCTGGTGGAAAATGAGGAAAGGTTCCACTGCCATTAGTGCCTGTAATTCTGAAACTCTTCGTGCTGTTGTTATTGCCAAGAGCAGAGCAGTTTTCCAAGAGATATATTTTATCTCTGCTGTATTGGCTGGCTCAAAAGGAGGTAAAGTTAGCTTTTCCAAAACAAAGTTGAGGTCCCAAGTTGGAGTAGGTGCTCTACGGGGCGGTCTTATGTTTTTAGCCCCTCTGAGGTACTGTTTTAACAGAGGATTAGAGAAAATTGGTGGATCCGTGTTGTAATGAGCAGAGATGGCAGAGGCGTGGATCTTGATGGATGAGAAGGAGAGGCCTTTGTCCAGCATCTCAGTTAAGTATTGTAGTATCTGAGGAATGTTTGGGACAAGAGGGTCAAGGCTGTGAGCTTGGTTCCAGGCACAGAATCTCTTCCATTTATCCGAATAGGCTTTCCTGGTACTAGGCCTTCTGGCCTCCAGAATGACATCCATAACAGCTTTGGAGAGAGGCATTGCTTGCTTGTCTAAGGAATCTTCCATGCAGCTAGGTTTAAGATTTTTAGCTGGCTGTGTAGTATTTGATTGTTGTGCTGAGTCAGCAGAGGTGGGATTTGTGGCAAAATCCAGGGTGGTTCTTGTGCTAAGCTCCTTAAGATTGGGTACCAGTGCTGGCGTGGCCAGTCTGGTGCAATCAGGATCATCTTTGGCTTTCCTTGCCTGGCTTTTATGAGTACCTTTGGCAGGAGAGGTAGTGGTGGGAAAGTGTATACTTGTAGGTTCTCCCAGCTGAATGAGAGGGCATCCACTTTCCATGCTTGTGGATGTTAACTCCTTGTGCAGAATTTTTGTAGCTAGCAGTTTATTGGGGATGCAAACAGATCTATGTCCGGGCTCCACCATTTCTGTGCTATCATTCTGAATATTTGTGGATTCAATTCCCATTCGTGGGGATCCATGATGTTTCTGCTTAAGTTGTCTGCCAGTGTGTTTTTCTCTCCTGGCAGGAATTGTGCTTGCAGATGAACTTGAAGGTTTATAGCTGTGTTCCACAAGGTCATGGCTTGTCTGCATAGGGGGTAGGAGTGAGTGCCCCCTTGCTTGTTTATGTACCACATAACTGTGGTGTTGTCTGTCTTTAGTAGTAGTTGTCCTGGATGCAGCAGGTCCTTGAAAGCTATAAGGGCATTTTGTACAGCTAGCAACTCTTTTTGATTGATGTGAAGATGCCTTTGTTCTGCGGGCCACGTGCCCTGAATACATTTGCCTGCCATGTGTGCTCCCCAGGCGTAATCCGATGCATCTGTTGTCAGTGTTTGCCTGGCTGTGGGTTGTGTAAAAGGCTGTCCCTTGTTGAGGTGACAAGCTTGAGCCCACCATTGAAACTCCTGTTGAAGGCAAGAGATTAGTGGTATAACTGTTTCCAAACTTTGACAGTGTTGAGACCATACATTCTTTAGGTACCATTGTAGTTTCCTCATATGCAGTCTGGCATATGGAATTAGTAGTATGCAGGATGTCATGTAACCCGAGGCCTGCAGAATTTTTCTTGCAGGGAGTTGGGTCTTTGTTGCCATCAATTGAAAGTATTGAGTCAGTTGTCCTTGCTTGTCTGGCGTGAGATAAGCCATCTGGGCCATTGTGTTCAAGCTGGCACCCAGGAATATAATTTCTTGTGAGGGTACTAGTTTTGATTTCTTTTCATTTACTGTGTACCCCAGGCAACTTAATAACTTGTTTACAAATGCCAGATGCTTTAGAAGAATGTCCTTGCTCTCTGCTTGAATCAGGCAGTTGTCCAGGTATGGATAAATTTGAATTCCTTTCTGTCTGCAAAATGCAATTACTGGTGCCAGGCACTTTGTGAAGACCCTGGGCACAGTAGATAAGCCAAAGGTCAGTGCAGAGAATTGGTAGTGCATTGAACCAGCTATGAATCTGTGGTATCTTCTGCAGTTTTGTCCGATAGGGACATGCAGATATGCCTCCTTGAGATCCAAAGTTATGAGCCAAGCTTTCTTGCCCAGCATGGGAAGAAGCTGCTGTAGTGTCAACATTTTGAATTTCGGAGCATCCAGGTAAGTGTTTAGAGATGAAAGATCCAGAATGGGCCTCCAGGCTTTGTCCTTTCTGGGTACCAGAAAGAGTCTTGAGTAAAATCCTTGTCCTTGCTCCAGTGATGGTACCTTTTGAATAGCTCTCATATCCATGAGTGCTGTAATTTGTTTTTGAGCCTCTGCCCATTGATTTGGTGGCAGATTTGGCATTCCTTTTAACCTTGGCAGAGTGTGAAAGTGGAACCTGTAACCATGAAATACAATGTTGAGAACCCATTTGTCTTTGGTGATCATTTGCCAATTGTGGTAGAAGAGTGCCAGTTTTCCTCCCAAGGGGGCTGCCAAGAGGGATTTGTTTGGCAGCTGTAGTGGGAAGTCATTGGAGCTGCTTTTTATATGGTTGAGGCCTGTCTTCCCCTTCTTTCTGGCCTGATGCAACCCACTGTCGAGGCCTGTAAGGACCTTGTGTTTGACCTCTACCTCTTGGACGTCTGTATCTTCCCCTTTGAGGTCTGTCTGTAATTGGAAAGGACCAATTCTTAGTTGGCCAGTTTCTGCTAAATCTAGGACGCTGAACCTGTAAGAAATCCTTCACAGTTTGCATAGATTTTGCCTTATCCTCCATTTTCTTTAATACCTCTTCTGCCTTTACTCCAAATAAGACATCCTGCTGCAAAGGTGCATCCAATAATTTTGCTTTAACATGATCTGGTAACGTATGCTCTTTTAACCAAGCATGTCTTCTAATGACAGAGCCTGTAACTGCTGCTCTGCAGGAGGCCTCTAGAGAATCAAAACCACATTGCAAAGTATGCTTTCCCACTTGTTCAGCTGCATGCAATAAATACTGCATTTCTTTAAAATTAGGAGGATCTGATTCTGGAAGCATTTTTTGTTTTAACTGAGACAGTAAAAATTGCTGATATTTTAGCATGTGAAACTGGCAATTTAAGGCTCTCATTGCTAAAGTTGCAGACGTATATACTTTCTTTCCCCATCTGTCTAATGCTCTGGAATCTCTGTCAGAGGGAACTGGATTCTTGGCTGATGAGGCCTTAACTCCTTTGGGTCCCTGAGAAATAGTTTCAGGGTCAGCTTACAGGGCTTTTATACAGAAATTTATGTGAGTCGGGGACTCTGTAGTATCTGTCAGGTTTAACAGGGGCTGGAGGTAAGGAATCAGGATTTAAGATGGATTCAGTATACACATCATCCACAATATCTAACACTGGCGGAATAGCAAGGGGTCTGTGTTGAGGTAATAAAAGGAAGTCTCTGAG
The DNA here is from genome assembly GCF_019279795.1 of Protopterus annectens. Classification (NCBI taxonomy): domain Eukaryota; kingdom Metazoa; phylum Chordata; order Ceratodontiformes; family Protopteridae; genus Protopterus; species Protopterus annectens. The sequence continues at coordinate 538,609,183 of NC_056736.1, forward strand.
CCTTTTCTTGGATTCTGAGTAATCCTGGCCTTCCCAGTGGAAATGCTCCCTCATGGTATGTAGGGTTTCCCCAAAGGAGTAGTCCTCAGGCGGTGAGGCTGATGGAATTGATTCCTCAGCATCAGAATCTTCATAAGGGGGTAAAGAGTATCCTAGGTCTGAGGAGGAATCAGAAGAGATGGACACCTGGTCGGATGAGTCATAGTCTGCATCCTGTCTAGGCCTTTTATCAGGAGGGGGATGGGACCCCCTGATCAGAGTGATTAGGTCTTTGGCCATTTTGAGCATTTGTTTCTTAGGCATGGAGGCCTGCCCTGGAGAATGCTGTAATTGTTTCTTTGATTTTAAAGGAGGCTTAGACTTAGCTGAGGGTTTAATGCTTAACTGAGTAGGTCTGAAGACACCCTCTGAAGCTGTGGGTTGCTCAGCTACTCTGGATCCCTCTGAAAGGTTAGTCTCGGTAGGCTGAATAAGTTGTGCGTCCGAAGTCCCAGCCATCTCCACGTGGGAGTCAGAGGCGGCCTGTGGTTCTACAGAAGCGGTCATCAGGGGCTGTGAAGGTGCCTCGCTGAAAACCGGAGAACCAGTGACTGCCCTAGAAGAGGCTTCGTCGTCAGTTTTGGGCCTCGGATGCCTATCCTTTTCTTTGCGCTTTTTGTGTATTCCGGTCGTCAGAAGTTCCGACGGCATGGTGTAATTGAATTTTCTACCAAAATAATGTCTGGCAAAATCAAACCGACGTTTAATAGTGCGCTTGTTAAACCTAGCACAAAACCGACAACCAGTGACGTCGTGGTCTGGGCCTCGGCATGGGATACAATAGGAATGGAAATCCTTATGAGGTATTTGCTTCCCACAAGAAATACAGTTATTAACTTTTACTGACATCGGTCTGAGGCAAGAAAAAGCTTCCCCAACGGGGTACTTAGCTTTGTAGAAGACTTTGGTTCTGGATTCGGAATGAAAATCTCAGGAGATGGCCGACCGGCACTTGCGAACTGCTTTTCTTTAGGCACCGCGCGGCAAGAAAGACTGAAGAAAATGGCATCGGCTGCATCTTATATACCCCTGTCGCACTGACGTCAGGGAGGAGGCGACAGCAACCAATGCCGGACCAAGACTTTGGAACTCAGGCCGACTGGGGAACTACCTGACGGCAGGATAACCCAAGTGTAATGACTGCAGCAGTGTAATACGATGAACATCACCACAATGTGACAAAAGAAAGCCATCTAAGACACTGCATTTAATACACATGTATAAGAGGTCACATGTTGGTTTCCTTAATGCATTTCATAACAATAAATTCAGGTAATTCTAATAAGATTCATGAGTATAAAGCATAACCAAAAATACAATTTATCCCAAAAGAACTCACTAAAATCTTAATCCTGATTTACAAGGCACCTATTGCCTTTTTCAGAAAATTACTTTAGGCCTCACTTGCCTGTAAAACTAAAAATTATGATTTTTTTTTAATTTTGGTGTGACAAGAAATTAGTGTATATGTATTATAGGCATTACTTTCATATAGCATCTTCAGCAGAGGTAAAAAATCCCAGAAAGGAAACCAGGTATAATGCCAGACTGTGACAACAAAAGCCCTCCAAAATACTGGATTTACTAACTACCTGTGTATTATTAGTCCGTATGTCAGTTCTTCTACACATTTCACGGTGCAAAAGGAAAAAAAAAAAATCAGACAATTCCAATAAGATACTAAAACTCAAGCAAAACTGCCATTCTATCCAGGGTTGCCAGATGTCCCTATTTGGGCGGGACTGTCCCGAGATCAGCAGCCTGATCCAGAGTCCCGCCCTGCCGGTTTAAATCCCGGCCAGCCTCCGCTTTGTTTTTTTTTTTTGATTGTCCCGTATACCTGGCATACGGGCCAACCAAAAATTGCTACACGGAGCTTCTTGTGTTCCGCATTAAACACGAGAAGCTCAGTGTTTAGCGATTTTTGATTGGCCCATATGCCGGTATACGGGCCAATCAAAAATCGCTAAACACGGAGCTACTTGTGTTGAATGCGGAACTGCAATGCATTAAACACGAGAAGCTGTGTTCCGCATTAAAGACCTTTTTTTTTTTTTTTTTTCTTTTTGGTCTTCACTTGCTGTGAAGACCCTTTTATTTTTGGTCTTCACTTGCCATGAGAGATCTTCTGTTTTTTTTTTTTTTGTCCCTACCTGGGGGGCTGGAAATCTGGCAACCCTGATTCTATCACAAAGATTTTCACTGCATCCCTATCTTTATTTTTCCTATCTTTATTTACATGGCAGCACACTGTCATTGTCAGCACATGGTGTTTAGGCCACACCAAATATGCAGCCTTGTCTGGTATTTTTTTTTTCTGGTTTAATGACAATATAATAATATGCATTCTGGACATGGGTCACTTTATACCACCTAGAGCAGAAAATCACAAACCTAAAGGAAACTGAGTATACAGCAACCTGGTAGCCTGGCACATGTACACCACTTTGTGGAGACTATTAATATGAGATTATACCTCTAAAACAGTTAAGACATTTTCCAGTAGAAATTTGTGCAACAAATCTTGATATTCGGTTCTAACTGTAATTCAGTTGTACTTTTAGATGCATCAGTAACAAAACAGCTATGCACTGAATTTCCCAGTGCAATTTTACTTCAAGTAACACTTCCTTTTTTTATTTCATTCCAAATGCTGAAATATATCACTTTTACAGCAGCAGAAGAAGAAATAATGGTTTGTATTCTTGTGTTATAACAGCAAAACGTGTTTTCTCTTTTTTTCTGCAATAACATTTCACATGCTGGAAAATATGTTATTTTATTCATTCTTATTTTATATGCCTACTTTATTTATGATTTTACATATTATGTATTTTTCTCCTTTTACAAAAGTTAAAAATCTGCTTGTTCCTGAACTACATATAAAGACATCTAAATTAGAAGGAGTACATAATTGTACTATACTAGCAACTTAAATGTCAAAATATGGGTACAGCAAACATTAGCAAGCATCAGCTCCTTTCACACACTGTCACAATGGAATGCATATCTTCTGATGGGGTATTTCTTTTTCTTTCTTTCTTTAATTTCTTTAGAATTCACAATCATATATAAGTGACTAAGTGAAGCCAAACACACTTACCTTTTATTATTCCGGACTATGCATAAAAGTAAAAAAAAAGTTGCCATTTACTACAGTAAATACACAAGGATCTTGCATATGCTTCACCTTCTTGTAGGTTACCATCTACCCTACAATTTCCACAAAAAGCACCTATAATTTAAAACATATTGATATACAGTATGTTGTATTTGGCACAGTGGTTGCTACATTAGGATTCTAGTGTATGATTATTTACTCAGTACAACAATCCTACAAACTGTAGACATTGTTCTGGCAAGATAAGCAGCAAAATAGTAATCAACAATCCTGCATGCGTTTGTCTGAGGAGCTACTTTTGGGCTGTTGTTCAGTCTGCCCAGCCACCTGTAAATAACTGACTAGATGTTCAATTAGGAATGCACAAGTTTTATATAAAGGTTTTAGTCACATTACCTTCTATGTACATTGACAAATCTCTTCCAAGGTGTTAGTTTCACGCCTTCAAGCCTCATTTCATTGCATATGCATTCAAATATTTTTTGTGAAAACATAATGGGAGACCCCCTGAAGGCAGCTGCAGAATTAGTCCCCTTACCTGCACTCTAACTTGTAGTTTAACTTCACTGCCTCCAAATTGCCTAGCTGAATCAATAATAGAACAGTGCTGCATACTATGACTTTCTCAGAAACAAGGTTGGCCTTAGCAATTGTGAGGCCTGATTTTGGCCATTTTGGTGGGCCCCTCCGCTGACTCCATCTACCACCCCACCTCTCCCTTCACTTGCCTGCTTCTCTAATTCAAGACTATTTCAGATTAGGCATTTAATTTATTAAAAACAAAACAATATGTTTATTTATTAACTTATACTTTGTCATGTGTTAAAACAGAAGCACACTACTGAACTCCTGGATTACCCTAATATTTGACATGTCCTCTGTTCCTCTCTCAGAGTCTGGTTAACATGGTCAGGCACACTGTTGATGGACCACTATGGCCCCATGTCTACATGGTGCTTCATCAGGTAGGTGCAATCTGGTTTACTAGTAAGCATGTCCCCAAATTTCTGCAATTCTGTCTGGATGTCCTTACTCTGGATAGTGGGTAGCTGCACACTCTTCCACCTTGTCCCCCTAACTTTTTTTCTTTTCTGTCTCCCTCCTTTCCCCTGTTCCCCTCATATGACCCATGTCTAGCTCTCCTTTACAATCCATACCCCACAATTGTACATGCTGCATATGCTTTGTTCTTTGTATATTATTTTCTGTACAATAACATTATACTTTATAACGTTATGACCATGGACGGGTATGTTTCCAACTGATGTTACTGACCGAGTTATTGCAGCATGTTTAATCGTTATTTTGTCCACTTATGCTACATATTATCTTGACTTACACCTCTCTGCATGCTAGCTCTTACACTACCACAGCTGAACTGATAAAGAATAATGTTTGTGTATTTACTTATTTGTTGTTTCCCACTTTTCTGAGCCTGAAAATGGTGTAGGTGGATCACTGCAAATAAGTAAACAATTAAGTAAGTAAATAGGTACATAAATAAAACAAATATTTGGGAGGTGCTGCAGACAACACCAAGCAGACCTTATTGCTAAGCAGCAGAATTGTTTTAAAACAAGAAACCTGGTAAAATCATCTGACTCATTACAGTCCCCATATCATGCTTCCCATGCCTAGTGTCCTTGATAATGAGTCAGAGGGGCTGCACTAAATGGTTGAGAAAGACTTAGGGCCCAAAACCAGTATGAAATTTTTCTATCCTCCGTTATATATTCTGATCTCACATTACTCCTTTCTTCCTCATGAGCTTCCAATCATATTCTGCACTAAGTCTGAATGACTGTAATTCCTTAGCCAGTTAATTCACATACCTTGCTACAATAATATTTCCACAAAGCCTTATAAATCTGTTGAACTTCCTCAGAATTTTGTAAATAATGTTGTTTTTTTACAAACGCTTCATTGATGACCTAATTTTTATTTGTAAAGGTGAAACATGTATGTTTGAACAATTTATGACAAGTTTGAATGCCAACACTCATGGGTTACAATTTACTGCACAATATTCTCCATGTAACATTTCCTTTTTGGATGTGGAATTTTACATAGGAAAGGAGAATATAGTACAATTTAAATCTTTTAGGAAACCTTCAGCTGTAAATAATTTTTTGCATGCTACCAGCATGCATCCACCTCATTTGATTAGGGCTTTACCAGAGGGAGAATACAAAAGAATTTTGAGAAACACTTCTGAGGTCGACTTATGGGAAGATGCTTGTGAAGAAATTGTCACTAGGCTAATGTCCAGAGGATATGATAACATCAGTCTTTCAAATATTAAAGATAGAGCATGTCAAACCAGGAATTTTGAAGGGGGTAGATACCATAAGAAACATCTTCATATGCCAAATAGTCCAGCAGACGACAAGATATTTTTTGTATCTAGATTTTCAAATTTTTCTTTAATGGTTGAACAAGTTATGAGGGAATTTTGGCACATGGTTAGTGATGATCTAAATGTGGGACATCTACTTCCTAAACATATTACGTTTTCTTATGGGAGATCCTCGAATTTGAAAGAACTGTTAAACAGGAAGTTAATTAAGTCTACTGATGGGGGTGTTGGGATGCATCATTGTGGTCGATGCTCGGTGTGTGTGAAAGTTAAAAATATGCACGGACTAAAAATTAATGGAAAAAGATATTTTGCATTTGAAAAATTTGATTGCCAGTCATTAGGAATAGTGTATATTTTGGGATGTAATTGCAGTACACCGTTATGGTATATTGGGCAAACTACGAGAAAGGTCAAAGTGTGCATCTTGGAACATTTAGGGGATATAAGAAAGGGGAATATGGAGAGCCCAGTAGCCTCTCATTTTATTAATGTACACAATGGGAAGGTGGATGGCTTTCTATTTAGTGTGTTGGCTAGACCCCATATATGTGTAGACAATTTCAAGAGTGCACTTTGTAGATTAGAACACAAAATGATTCTGGGTTACCACACTTTATACCCCAGGGGAATGAATTTGGAGAGTGGGCTTGTATTATGAAATTTTGAACATTTATGTATTTAATGTTGTAAAAAGATTTGAATGTTTATTTAAAAATAGATAATATATATGACATATTTAATGCATTTGGTATTTTTGCTACTTGTAGTATTAATTTATGTTTTTAGTAGTAATAAGTAATTATTTATATGAAAAAAATGTATGTATTTAATATTCGGAATGCACATTTGATATTTGTATTTAATGTTAGGAATTATATAATAATGTTAAGAGCCTAATGATTTAATTGATTAATTGAGAAGCATTTAAAAGGAAGACACAGCCTGATGATAATTGTTCCATGAAGGCGAATTGCAGACAACACCAAGCAGACCTTATTGCTAAGCAGCAGAATTGTTTTAAAACAAGAAACCTGGTAAAATCATCTGACTCATTACAATCCCCAGATCTTGCTTCCCATGCCTAGTGTCCTTGATAATGAGTCGGAGGGGCTGCACTAAATGGTTGTGAAAGACTTAGGGCCCAAAACCAGTATGAAATTTTTCTATCCTCCGTTATATATTCTGATTTCACATTACTCCTTTCTTCCTCGTGAGCTTCCAATCATATTCTGCACTACGTCTGAATGACTGTAATTCCTTAGCCAGTTAATTCACATACCTTGCTACAATAGATGTATTTCCACAAAGCCTTATAAATCTGTTGAACTTCCTCAGAATGCTCAAGAATAATAGAAATAATCTTTGGCCTCTTGTCAGAAATAGAACTGCTCACATATCAGCCACCTTGAAAACTAGTTTTGAAAGTTTACTTTTACTTACTTAAAACAACCAACCAGCCAAATAAACAAATAAATATCTGTTAAAATGGGTACATAGACTAATGCAAAGACCTTTTCCACCCATATTTCAAGTCACAAGGTCAACAGTGAAGATAAAATGCAGGGATAATTTATAGTAGTCACTAACCATCAAACAAAGCAAGTGAGAAAAAAAATCAGTGCCTTAATACCCATTTGGCCGTAGGGGGAATAAAAAAAAAATGTTGTGCATCTTTCCATAATGGACTTCTCCACAAAACTTCTGCCCATTCCAGTCCAACTATTTCCTAGTTTTATGTTTCTGCTTGCCGCACTATTTTCTATGCAACTCTGAAACTGTGATACTCCTTTAGTATATTTCTGAGCCAAATTGATTCTGTATTGTTTTCCCAGCTTTAGCTAAGTCAATCACTTTTCTATCTGCTTCCCACCACTTAACAGACAGACCTCATGTTTCACTTCTCAAAGATTATTTTCCTGCTATTTGTGACTGCAACAAGATTTCTCCACCATACTGCTGAATTGGTAACATTCTGCTTGTTTTAATTATGTTTACTATTGTTTGCTTGCTTTCATCCTGTCACAGACTGACTCATCATCAACCCCCCCCTTTTACCCCATTTTCTACATGGGGTTTGAGAGTTGTGTCTGTGACACCCTACCACTGACCCAGTAATCAAGGAGCCTCAATCCTCATCACTGGCAACTGGGGGAGGGGGGGGACATACACACAGGGAGGATGACAAGCACACACACAGTAAAATTCAATTTTACTTAAGACCACACAGAGACCACAGTCAGTCTGGGGTTGATTTCTCCCTCTTTCTCCATATCCCCAATATGAATCCCCACTGGCACAGCTATAGGGTTGAAATCGCAGCTGAGTAGCCAAACCAAGACCTCCAGCATCCTTTCTGTCCAACCAGTGCTTTGTGTGCCTGCCCAAGTAGCTCACACACACACACACACACACACACACACTTTGAGATTTGATTTATACACACACACATACTTGGGAAGGGCTGTCACGGGTTTACCAGCCATGCCCCCTTCTGCCCAGACTATAAGGTAGCTATCACCGCCCCCAGCCAACTCTTTATCAGCTACTTTATGGCCCTTAACAAACAGTGTCCAATCCTACTGTGTAATGTTACTATTAATCCAAACGGTGGTTTGACCAAGAGCAAGACTATTAGGAGTGGCCTGCACAATGTCACCAAATAGATATGCAAGTACGCTAAGAGCCTAAATATCTCTAGACAGACCAGCCACAATTGAAAGGTTTAAATATATTTAATAATAAATAATAAAAGAACAAGACAATACTAAATAGATATGTACAGTGTGTGACGCCCGTAACCTGGCCCAGCAATCGAGAAGCCTCAATCCTCACCACTAACACCAGTGAGGGGCATCTCATAGAGGAGTAAAGGATAACCAATACACACAGTAAAGTGCAATTTCCCTTAAGAGCGCACAGAGATCACAGTCAGTCCGGGGCTGGTCACTCCCTTGCTCTCCAGGTCTCCAATAAGACTCCCCACTGGCACAGCTATAGGGTCCAGATCTCAGCCAGCTGGACAATTTAAAATCTCCAGCACCCTCTCTGCCCAACCAGTGCTTCATGTCCCTGCCCAAGTAGCTGACACACACACTCTGAAATAAGAGTTTATACAACCACACAAACACTCCTGGGGAAGGCTGGTACAGGTTCCCCAGCTGTGCCCCTTTAACCAAGACTATATGATAGAAATCACTGCCATCACCCAGCTAATATTTATCAGCTATTCAAAGGCCCTTAAAAGGGTGTCCCAATTATTACTGTGCAATATTATTATCAAATTGGTAGTATAACTAAACAGTCAAGGCTTATTAGAGTGACTTGTTACAGGATCCCTATAAACATGCAATGTACTCTTAGAGCTTAACTTATCTCTACACAAAACAGCCACAGTTGAAAGGTTTTAAAACATTTAATAATAAATAATAAAAACACAATACAATACTTTCTACTACACAGTGCTAGTCAAGAGTTCAGAGATCACAGAGAAATACTTAAAATAATTCAGTAGTACAGTTCTGACATCACACAAAAACACAGTCTTATCTTTCTAGTTTCTAGCTACTTCCAAGAGAACACACAAGTATAAGATAACTTATATATAGGACACAGGCAGAGTGCTGATGAGTTGGATGGTCAAAACAACAATGCTTAATTCTCTCTGATTCTCTGTTTTTAAAATCACATTCCTGGTCCTCATTACATTATTCTTCACACTTCCCTGGGTTCCCAGGTTAACAAAAAAGTACAGTTTTGTACCTACCATAAATGTAGATGTTCGAGGATCCACATTGCTGCAGTCCTAACCATTGGGTAGTCCGCTGTCCCAGTCGGCCCGAATACCAAAGTATATGGCTGACGTCGGTCAAGGCGCATTAGTCTGACGTCAGGACGTCAGGGTACTAATGCGCATGACCGACGTCATATCCTCAGTCTTTTCTTGCCCCAGATGTCAGAAGACCCTAAAAAGACAAGGCCAAAACCAAAAACACCAAACACTCCTGCACCAAAAATATGTACAATATATACAAAATTACAAGAGTATAACCTCACCCACACAACCACCCCTAAACACAGAGGGAAGGAGGGGGTAGATTGACTGCAGCAATGTGGATCCTCTAACATCTACATTTATGGTAGGTACAAACTGTACTATGTTCTTCATTCCACATTGCTGCAGTCCTAACCATTGGGTAGAATCCCAAATCTCTGCCCAAATCATAAAATGCAACTGTCAACATCCAACAGTGAAGAATGCTCAAGAATAATAGAAATAATCTTTGGCCTCTTGTCAGAAATAGAACTGCTCATATATCAGCCACCTTGAAAACTAGTTTTGAAAGTTTACTTTTACTTACTTAAAACAACCAACCAGCCAAATAAACAAATAAATATCTGTTAAAATGGGTACATAGACTAATGCAAAGACCTTTTCCATCCATATTTCAAGTCACAAGGTCAACAGTGAAGATAAAATGCAGGGATAATTTATAGTAGTCACTAACCATCAAACAAAGCAAGTGAGAAAAAAAATCAGTGCCTTAATACCCATTTGGCCGTAGGGGGAATAAAAAAAAATGTTGTGTATCTTTCCATAATGGACTTCTCCACAAAACTTCTGCCCATTCCAGTCCAACTATTTCCTAGTTTTATGTTTCTGCTTGCCGCACTATTTTCTATGCAACTCTGAAACTGTGATACTCCTTTAGTATATTTCTGAGCCAAATTGATTCTGTATTGTTTTCCCAGCTTTAGCTAAGTCAATCACTTTTCTATCTGCTTCCCACCACTTAACAGACAGACCTCATATTTCACTTCTCAGAGATTATTTTCCTGCTATTTGTGACTGCAACAAGATTTCTCCACCATACTGCTGAATTGGTAACATTCTGCTTGTTTTAATTATGTTTACTATTGTTTGCTTGCTTTCATCCTGTCAGACTGACTCATCATCATCAACCCCCCCTTTTACCCCATTTTCTACATGGGGTTTGGGAGTTGTGTCTGTGACACCCTACCGCTGACCCAGTAATCAAGGAGCCTCAATCCTCATCACTGGCAACTGGGGGAGGACTGGGGGAGAGGGGGGGACATACACACAGGGAGGATGACAAGCACACACACACAGTAAAATTCAATTTTACTTAAGACCACACAGAGACCACAGTCAGTCTGGGGTTGATTTCTCCCTCTTTCTCCATATCCCCAATATGAATCCCCACTGGCACAGCTATAGGGTTGAAATCGCAGCTGAGTAGCCAAACCAAGACCTCCAGCATCCTTTCTGTCCAACCAGTGCTTTGTGTGCCTGCCCAAGTAGCTCACACACACACACACACACACACACACACTTTGAGATTTGATTTATACACACACACATACTTGGGAAGGGCTGTCACGGGTTTACCAGCCATGCCCCCTTCTGCCCAGACTATAAGGTAGCTATCACCGCCCCCAGCCAACTCTTTATCAGCTACTTTATGGCCCTTAACAAACAGTGTCCAATCCTACTGTGTAATGTTACTATTAATCCAAATGGTGGTTTGACCAAGAGCAAGACTATTAGGAGTGGCCTGCACAATGTCACCAAATAGATATGCAAGTACTCTAAGAGCCTAAATATCTCTAGACAGACCAGCCACAATTGAAAGGTTTAAATATATTTAATAATAAATAATAAAAGAACAAGACAATACTAAATAGATATGTACAGTGTGTGACGCCCGTAACCTGGCCCAGCAATCGAGAAGCCTCAATCCTCACCACTAACACCAGTGAGGGGCATCTCATAGAGGAGTAAAGGATAACCAATACACACAGTAAAGTGCAATTTCCCTTAAGAGCGCACAGAGATCACAGTCAGTCCGGGGCTGGTCACTCCCTTGCTCTCCAGGTCTCCAATAAGACTCCCCACTGGCACAGCTATAGGGTCCAGATCTCAGCCAGCTGGACAAGCTAAAATCTCCAGCACCCTCTCTGCCCAACCAGTGCTTCATGTCCCTGCCCAAGTAGCTGACACACACACTCTGAAATAAGAGTTTATACAACCACACAAACACTCCTGGGGAAGGCTGGTACAGGTTCCCCAGCTGTGCCTTTAACCAAGACTATATGATAGAAATCACTGCCATCACCCAGCTAATATTTATCAGCTATTCAAAGGCCCTTAAAAGGGTGTCCCAATTATTACTGTGCAATATTATTATCAAATTGGTAGTATAACTAAACAGTCAAGGCTTATTAGAGTGACTTGTTACAGGATCCCTATAAACATGCAATGTACTCTTAGAGCTTAACTTATCTCTACACAAAACAGCCACAGTTGAAAGGTTTTAAAACATTTAATAATAAATAATAAAAACACAATACAATACTTTCTACTACACAGTGCTAGTCAAGAGTTCAGAGATCACAGAGAAATACTTAAAATAATTCAGTAGTACAGTTCTGACATCACACAAAAACACAGTCTTATCTTTCTAGTTTCTAGCTACTTCCAAGAGAACACACAAGTATAAGATAACTTATATATAGGACACAGGCAGAGTGCTGATGAGTTGGATGGTCAAAACAACAATGCTTAATTCTCTCTGATTCTCTGTTTTTAAAATCACATTCCTGGTCCTCATTACATTATTCTTCACACTTCCCTGGGTTCCCAGGTTAACAAAAAGTACAGTTTTGTACCTACCATAAATGTAGATGTTCGAGGATCCACATTGCTGCAGTCCTAACCATTGGGTAGTCCGCTGTCCCAGTCGGCCCGAATACCAAAGTATATGGCTGGCGCCGGCCCAGGCACGTTAGTCTGGCGTCGCGACCTCAGGGTACTAATGCGCATGACCGACGCCATATCCTCAGTCTTTTCTTGCCCCAGATGTCAGAAGACCCTAAAAGACAAGGCCAAAACCAAAACACCAAACACTCCTGCACCAAAAATATGTACAATATATACAAAATTACAAGAGTATAACCTCACCCACACAACCACCCCTAAACACAGAGGGGAAGGAGGGAGGATTGGACTGCAGCAATGTGGATCCTCGAACATCTACATTTATGGTAGGTACAAAACTGTACTATGTTCTTCATTCCACATTGCTGCAGTCCTAACCATTGGGTAGAATCCCAAAGCAGAGGTAAGGGAGGCTGGCAAATCATAAAGAAGCAGGAGCTGTCAACATGCCTTGCAAAATAGCTGTGGCAAAACCAGCCCTAGATTTAGAGTAGAGAGGAAGGTGGTAATGCTTAGAGAAAGTATGCACTGAACTCCAAGTAGCTGCCTCCAAAATATCCTTAGTTGCCACCCCCCTTAGAAATGCTGTGGAAGTGGCAGTAGCCCTAGTGGAATGAGGCCTAATCCCAGCTGGAATCTCCTTGCCATGATGGGAATAACAAAATGCAATGCAAAACCCAATCCACTTAGAAATAGTTTGTTTTGACACAGGCTTGCCCTGAGAACTCAAAGCAAAAGAAACAAACAACTGCTGAGACTGCCTAAAATCCTTGGTCCTGCTTAAATAATAACGCAACTGCCTGTGTACATCTAAAGTGTGCAAAATCTTTTCCCCTTATTTTGGGGATCTGCATAGAAAGTAGGCAAATGAATAGTTTGGTTTAAAGCCACACTAGAAACCACCTTAGGCATAAAAGAAGGATTAGTACGTAATGATACCCTATCCTTATGGAAAATCAAAAAAGGCTCTACCGCCATAAGGGCCTGCAATTCAGAAACCCTTCTTGCAGAAGTAATGGCCAACAAAAGCAGTCTTCCATGACAAGTATTTCAATTCAGCAGTAGCCGAGGCTCAAAAGGTTGTAGAGTAAGTTTCTCCAACACAAAATTGAGATCCCAAGCAGGAGTAGGAGCCTTATATTCTTTGCCCCTCTAAGAAATTGCTTGAACAAAGGATGCGAAAACAATGGTGGGTCACAATCATAGTGAGCTGAAATTGCTGCAGCATGAATCTTAATGGAAGAGAAAGACAAACCTTTGTCCAATAACTCAGTAAGATATTGAAGAACCACACTCAAATTAGGCTCAGAAATCTCCAAATTCTTTGCTGCACTCCAAAATAAAAATCTCTTCCATTTTTCTCATACACTTTCCTTGTACTAGGTCTTCTGGCTTCCATAATCACATTTAAAACTTGTTGAGGAAGTTGAGACCTGCTGTGTTTCAAAACAGAATATGCCAGGCTGTTAGATGAAGAGAGTGAAGCTTGACATTGAGCAGGTGACCGTCCCTCTGAGACAACAGGTGTGGAATCAAAGGTAAAGGCCATGGAGGTTTCCTTACCAGACTCCTCAGTAATGGGTACCAGTGTTGCCGAGGCCAATCTGGAGCTATTAAAATCATCCTTGGCTTGTCTTGTCTGACCTTTAGGAGCACCTTTGGGAGAAGAGGCAGAGGTGGAAAGGCATACACATGAAGATTTTTCCAACTGAAAGAAAGAGCATCCACTTTCCAAGCTGTGTGATGAAACCTCTTTGTGCAAAACTTTGGCAGCTGGTGGTTTAGTGGAGAAGCGAACAGATCTATGTCTGAGTTCCCCATGACACTGTCAATTTCGAAATACATGAAGATCCAGTTTCCACTCGTGGGGATCCATGATTTGTCTGCTTAACACATCTGCTAAGGAGTTCTGTGCTCGGCAGAAACCTTGCCTGAAGAGTTAGTTGCAAGCTGAGCGCAGTCTCCCATAAAATCATTGCTTGCCTGCACAACGGGTAAGAATGTGTTCCCCTTGTTTGTTGATGTACCACATGACAGTTGTGTTGTCTGTTAGAATCAACACCTGCCCTGGAAGAAGTAACTCCTTGAAAGCCATTAATGCAAACTGGACTGCTAACATCTCCTTCATGTTGATATGTAGATGCTGTAGTCTGGCAGGCCACTTGTCTTGTATCCACTTTCCATTTAGATGAGCTCCCCAAGCAATGTCTGAGGCATCTGTCGTTAGAATCTGACTCGCCTCTGGCCGGGTCACAGAGAGTCCCTTGTTTAGGTGACATTCCTGAGCCCACCACAAAAATTCCTGTTGAATGCAAGGTATTATTTGAATGACAGTGTCCAAATCCTGGCAGTGCTGTGTCCATACATTTTGAGATACCATTGCAGCTTCCTCATATGCAGTTTGGCATTGGGAAGCACCAGAATACAAGATGCCATGAACCCTAAGGCTTGAAGGACTGTCCTTGCAGTCAGCCGGACTGAAGAGATAGTTGATGGAAGTAAATGGAAAGATTCTTTTGTTTGTCCGGGGTTAAAAAGGCCATCTGGGCTGCTGTATTCAGTCTCACACCCAGAAAGCACATGTCTTGAGAGGGTACTAGACTGGACTTTATTTCGTTCACAGAATACCCTAGGCATCTTAGCACTGCTATCACATATTCCAAATGCTGTAAAGGTCTTCCTTTTCTTGAGCCAGAATCAGGCAGTCGTCCAAGTAAGGATAGATTTGAATTCCTTTTAGCCTGAAGTAAGCTATCACTGGAGCCAGAACCTTTGTGAATACTCTGGGCGCAGTAGATAAGCCAAAGGGCAATGCAGAGAACTGATAATGGGAATTTCCAGCTCCAAACGCAGATACTTCCTGCAACTCAGTCTGATAGGCACATGAAGGTAAGCCTCCTTGAGATCTAAAGTTACCATCCAGTGATCTTTGCCCAGCAGAGGTAAAAGCTGTTGTAACGACAACATCTTGAACTTGGGAATGTCCAGATAAGTGTTGAGGATAGATAAATCCAAAATTGGTCTCCATGTGTTCCCCTTCTTTGGTACTAGGAACAGGCGAGAATAAAATCCTAGGCCCCTTTCTGGCACAGGAACTGGCTGAATGGCCCCTATTTGGAGTAACAGAGAAATTTGCTTGTGAGCCTCTTTTCTTTGTAGAGGAGGAATGTCTGGCATGCCTTTGAAAGGAGGCAAGGTATGGAAATAAAACCTGTAACCGTGGTGAATGATATCCAAAACCCATCTGTCTTGGGTAATTAAATCCCAATTTTCTTTGAAAGAGCCAACCTTCCTCCCAAAGGTGCTGCCAGGCGAGAACGTACTGGCAGCTGAAAAGGCAGGTCATTGGGTCTGTTTACAAAGGACTGACCCCTGCCCTCACCAGAAGTCTGAGCAGGTGAACTCCCTGTTCTAGGCCTAAAGAACCTTGAGCTCTGCCCCTACCACGCCTAGACCTACCCCTAGACTGGGAATCATAAGCAGGATATGTCCATCCCTTAGTAGGCCAATTTCTACTAAACTTCGGAGGCTGCACCTGCAAAAATCTTTAACAGTTTGCATAGACTTAGCCTTGTCCTCCATTTTCTTTAAAACTGCTTCCACAGGCGAACCAAACAACACGTCAGACTGTAAAGGAGCATCCAAAATCCTTGTCTTAACATGCTCAGCTAAATTCTGATCCCTCAACCAGGCGTGCCACGAAGAACAGAACCAGTGGCAGCCACCCTCGAGGAGGCCTGCACAGCATCAAAACCACATTGCAAGGAATGCTTACCCACCTGTTCAGACACATGAACTAAATCCTGCAACTCTTTACACTCAATACCTTCCGCCAGAGCATCCACCTTAGACTTCAATTGTGAAAGGAGATAATTTTGATATTTTAACATGTGAAACTGGCAATTCAACGCCCTCATGGCTAAAGTGGAAGAAGTATACACTTTCTTTCCCCATCTATCCAAAGCCCTTGCCTCTTTATCAGGAGGAACAGGATTTTTAACAACAGAAGCCTTAACACCTTTAGGCCCCTGAGAGACAGTTTCGGGTCTGCCCTAGGACTCTTAAAAGATACTTATGAGCTTCAGGCACCCTATAGTACCTATCCGGTTTAACTGGGGCAGGAGGCAAAGAATCAGGGTTCAGGAAGCCTCTGCAAAACATCTTCCACCACATTCAGAACAGGAGGAATAGCTAAAGGCCTATGCTGGGGTAAAAACAAGAATTCCCTAAGCCTCTTCCTGGAATCAGAGAAATCTTGACCTTCCCATTTAAAATGCTCCCTCATGGAATGAAGAGTCTCTGAAAATGAAAAATCCTCAGGAGGAGAAGCTGAAGGAGTAGAATCATCCACATCAGAATCAGAATAAGGAGGATACTCCTGCAAGTCTTCAGCCGAAGACTCAGAAGCCTCCGAACACTGTTCAAAACTCTCAAACTCAGGTTCCACCCTAGGCCTCTTATCAGGAGGGGGCATAGAACCTCTAATCATAGTAATCAAATCCTCTGCCATTTTAAGCATATGTTTCTTAGGCAAATATCCTGAAGAGCTAGGAGAAACCCCCACTGAAGTTAAACCTGGCCTGCCTCTCAAAGAAGCCTTGGAAACAGAAGGGGAGGCTCTAACCACCTTAGGAAGAGAGGGAAGAACAGCCACCTGAGTAGCCCCTTCAGCCTGGCCTACCTCCTGAGAGGACACATCCTGTAACAGTAAAGTCTCTCCCTGAGACTCCAAAGAAACTCCTGGCAGAACCTCCGGCTCCACTGAGCCTTCTAAAGAACCGATGTCCGGGACTGTCGGTTCTTCCCCTCTAGGCTTTGCTGCTTTGTCCTTGCGCTTTTTGGACGAAGCGGGCGTCGGAGCATCCGACGGCATTTTATAATTACAACGCTTCCCAAAAACTAACCTGGCACAGTCTAACCTTCTCTTAATAGTGCGTTTGTTAAATCTAGCACAAGAGCGGCATCCAACAACGTCGTGCTCAGGCCTAAACAAGGTATACACAAAGTATGGTAATCCCTATGAGGTATCTGTTTCCCACAAGAAATACAGTTATTCACTTTTTCTGACATCCGGGTAAATACTGAGGCAAGAAAAACCAAAATATTCCCCAACGGGGTACTTAGCCAACTTTGATTCGGTCTGAAACTCCGACTTCAGAAAATTTCAGAACGCCAACCTGCACTCGCAAAACTGCTTCTGCATCGGACCATGCGGCAAAAAAGACTGAGGATATGACGTCGGTCATGCGCATTAGTACCCTGACGTCCTGACGTCAGACTAATGCGCCTTGACCAACGTCAGCCATATACTTTGGTATTCGGGCCGACTGGGACAGTGGACTACCCAATGGTTAGGACTGCAGCAATGTGGAATGAAGAACATCTACATTTACATTCTTAACATCTCCTTGTGTTATTTTGCAGCTGGTCAGGAAGCAGAGCAATAAAAATACATTTACATGTTTAAATCTAGCAGTTTAACGCTTAGTTAAAACAATATAAAGAATGTCTTCACCTAGACTGGCCGGAGCCAACTTTAAAGATCAAAGACATTCATAAAATGCTTGAATTGGCTTCCTTACAGCAGATTGCACTGTTGTTACATTTTTTTCAGTTCCACATGTAACTCTATTTTTACCATTTAAGACAACAAGCCTGTGGTTTACATTAATATTTACAAATGACAGAATTATCTATAAAATTCTATCTGGATAGGATGGCAGCCTTCACATAGTGGTATCAGAGTTCAGAATCACAGGAAATATTTAAAACAAAATTGCAGGACAGTCTCACATAAATACAGAAAGCATCTAAGTTATACTTCACTGTGTCAACTGCTGCCATCTCTCTCAATTCTATTCAATGCCACTCTCCAACCTTCTCCAACACTCATGCTTGACTGTCGCAAGTCTTCTCTCACACAATCTGTCCACCTCTTTGCTGGATGCCCTTGTTTCCTCTTGTCTTCCTTCTGTCTGTTCCAAATCTTCTTCACCAGATTGTCCTCTGCGTTTCAGTACATGTGCCTAAACCACCATAATCTGTTCTCTTTGACCTCTTCTGCAATTGGAGCTACTCTGGCTTCTCCCACAGTATGCTTCCTATCACATGTCTCAGACACAATCTCCATCACCTCTAGCTTCTTCAACTGCTCTGCCTTTACTGCAATAGTACTGGTTGAACCACTGTTTTATACACCTTACTTTTAAGCTTTTTTTAGCTTCTTTAGCATTCTTCTGTCATATACTACAGCTAACACCATGCCAGTTGGCTCCAGTCCCTTTGATTCTAGCTTTGACATCCTCCTTCAGACTTCCCTTCTCCTCAGCTATCCCATCCAGATAACTGAAACTGTTAACCTTCCATTTCAGCTTCTTCTGAGTTTTCTCCATTTACTGCAATTGCAGCTGTCTTGTCTGTACTCAGATTCATCCCATGTACCTTCAGTTTAGTACTCCATTCCCCTATCCTTTGCTGAAGTTCTTGCTCACAGTCTGCATGTAATGCCACATCATCTGCATACAGCAACTTTGTTGATCTTCTGACCTGTTTGCTAATGTAGTCCATCACCAGTACAAACAGCAGTAGGCTCAGAGCTAAACCCTGATGCACACCCCTCCCCACTAGGAACCCATCTGTGAGACTGAACACTGTTTGTACTTGACTAAGTGGGTCCTTGTACATAGCTTGCACTTATTCTACAAATGTTTCTTTGACTTCAAACCACTGCAGGACTGCTCAAATCAGCTTTATTGGGGCCTTGTCATACACTTTTTCCAAGTCTAAGAACTCCCAGCTGGATTCTTTCCTTTTCTCTAGCTTCTTCTCAACTATCTGTATCACTGCTAACATTGGGGCAGTTGTGCTGTATCCTGATCTGAATTTGAACTGCTCACCTCCCATTTTACTTTTAGCTCCGTTGTGTGAATGTGACAGAAGTCTGACAACTACGTACTGCTCACAGTTGTGAATGTCTCCTTTGTTCTTAAACACTGGCACTTGTATGCATGTTCTCCAGTCATCTGAGATATGCTTTTTTCTCCACACTACTATGAGTACCCCCTTAGAAGCCATTTCTCTCCCATCTCACCCATCATCTTTATCTTATCTGTTGAACAGTACAAAATGGCAACAACCACCACAAAGTATAGTCCAAGGTTTAATCACTTAAAACAGCATAAAATGACATAAAATCAGAGTAACAACAATATGTAAGCGCTTTCAGGCTAATGCCCTTCTTCAGACAATTAACTGAGATATTCAAACAGTTTAAATAGTAAATAACCAATTAAAATCAGTAATTAATCTGCCTTTTCTTTAGGGCTGGCTTAAGGGGAATGACATAATTCAATCCTGGGAATCTGTGAGCTGTTAGCTCTATAATCCAACTTGCTTACTGATACTCTGTTTCATTCACCAGGTTCCACCCTTAAACTCTTGTGTATGCTCTGTATTACTAAAAACTTAAAATCATGTCCTGGAAACTGATGAATGTGTTGATATAAGGCATTATGCTCATTATGTAGCCTTATAGCAGACAAATGATTTAATATTCTATTTTTTAACATGCAATTTGTCTTCCCTACATAAAGTCCTGCACATAATCTGCAGGTAGCTAAATATATCACATTCATAGTCTTACAGTTAGCATATGTGTTGAAATAATATGTTCTATTGATGATGGCGTGTATAAATGTAGTTTCTGTATTTATATATGAACATGCCTTACAAGAGCCACAGAGTATTTTATTCTGTTGTGACCTCATCTGAGCCTGCTGCTTTCCCTGACCTCATTTTCCCTAGAGCTGTTTTTACTTCTTCTATGGTGGGCTCCTCCTCTTCTCTCATTGTAGGCTGTGTCTGGGGCAGTACAGCTTCTGTGGGGTGTTCTTCATTCAGAAGCTGCTGAAAACACTCCTTCCATCTGCCTTTGATGTCCTGTGGACTGGCGAGCAGGTTGCTGCTGGCATCCCTTATGAAGGATGTCTGACTATCTTCTTTATGTTTTTGTCTTTGCTTGCAACCTGATATAGTTTCTTTGTACCATCTACCGAGTCACTTTCCAGAAGCTGGGATAGTGCCTCTGATGCCTTGTTCTGTGCTAGTCCAACTCTTTTCTTAGCCTCTTTGTTAGTCAACCAGTATTCCTTCTTAGCCTGCTTCATCTTTTCAATCTCCCATTTTTTCCTATACTCTTTCTTTCTTTTGATGACTTTCTGGACTTCTGCATTCCACCACCATCTTTCCTTATGTACCTTATTTATTTCCATACCTGGGTCGGTCACATACCTGTTCTGTAGTCCTCACACATGCTGTATTGAGGAGCTGCCATTCCTCTACAGCTCCACTTGTTTCCTCCTCTTCTTGAGGTGCTACAGCTCTGAGTAATTCTTTGAACTGCTTTCCTTGGTCTCCAGTCAACTTCCAGGTCTTCAGCCTGGTTTCTGTTAACTTTAGAGCCTTCTCTGACCACTGCTTGCAAGCTGATTGTGGCAGCCAGTGGTTTATGCTGTGGGCCAACTGTTTCACTGCGGAGGACTATGTAATCATTTATTCTACCCCAGTGCCCTTTTCTTATTAGGAGGAAGTATACAGAGTTGCATACTGGCTACTCTTGTATGTGAACTTGTGACTCTCTCATTCTGAACCAAAGACCATGAAGCTATTTGCCAGAAAGTCTAGAAGGGCCTCTCCTTCTTTATTTGTATTGCCTTAACCATGTGGATCCAAGCAGTCTTCATATCCTATTCTGTCTGTCCCGATATGTGCATTCAAGTCACCCATTATTAACAATAATTCATGTTGTCCTGCTTTAGCTTGTAAGTCCTGCAACTGCTATCTGAATGCATTATTTTCCTCACCATCACAACCCTGCTGTGAGGCACAGGCTGAGATTATGAATACTGTCCAGTCATTAGGCTGGAGTCCGACTAGAATGAGCCTGTCACTAATTCTGATGACGTCCCTCACTACCTTCTAAAGCCTCACCCTCACCACAATTCCCACACCATTTCTAGACTGTCTTCCTCCTGAGTAGCAGACTCTGGATCTCAAGCCAAGTGGTTTTGCTGCACTGTTCTTCCATCTTGTCTCTTGGATACATAGGTTGCCCAACCTCCTCCTTACCATCATGTCAGTGAACCCACATTGAGTGTAGCAATTCTTAGCTCATGTCTGGAAGGTTGATTTGGTTTTATGTCCAGCTTTTGCGCAACAGTGCTATCCCAGGTAACCCAAGCTGGGCAAAGGGACACTGGCTGACCAATAGCTTATTGATCCAGGGCTGCTGGACTTTATGGCATGCACATACTGACCAATAGGGGCACATAACTACTACCATTAGCATGAATCCCTGGTTTAGATCAGAGTAGACTGACTATTCAACAGTAATTTCTTGTAATTATATTCATTAGCAACAATTCCTAAATACCATGTCAGCAGGAGAAGCAAATGAAAACACAGTACTTCTTTATCAGTCTTCAAATTAAAACATGGTCTTATCTTCTAAGACTGTAAATGGAGTGGTACACAAAACCAGATGGCTACTCCAACCAGTTTTGGACTGAAAAGACTGTTGAGCACTCAGCAACAGCAACTAACCGCTATGGAAATCTGAGCAGCTAATACTGTGATCCAAGAGGCATGAAGCTGTAGTTACTAGTAACACTGGCATAGTCAGTACTGCGGTGCATGGTGGGAAATGTCTGCTCAGCTAACAAAGTTTGTTATTATGGGAGCAAGACCACCAATAGGAAAATGTCTTCCACGCTGGTACAGTGTCTCTCAGACAAATCTCTGGATCTCATAAGGCATAATGATGCTGTCACAGCCTAGTGTGGGGTCCCCTGAGGGAGCAGGGGCCTACTCAACAAATTTGGTCAAACTGATCTTAGGCCAGCCCTGATCCCAAATAAGGGATAGCAGCCACTTCGCTATTTTACTTACACACCAGTACAGCTGGCTGTCCTAACAATGCACTACTCCACTTACTAAAATTATAAGCACATATTTAATTTTACTCAGTGGTGCCTGTACTGTAAAAGCTCCTGTATGTTCTACCTCTGATAACAGCATTAAGTAATAAGAATCCCCATCTTCTGTAACATAAAGTGAAAGTGTTGTAACTACTAACTTCAGCACAGTATGAAATAAAAGGGCAGCAGAATTACATCCGCCTAAAGGTACACAATTTTATACTAGTTGTCATTTACAGATATTCATCTGTAAAAATAGCACAGCTTGTTTGACCAGAAAACACTACTTTTCTGCACTCTTTATAGAATGAATCAGTAGCAGGAAAATGTGGGATAAAAACAGTGTTGTAAAAGAATGCATTTATAATGTACTCAACATGAAAAACTGCTGTTCAGAGCTAAGCAGCACAGCTATGTTGCAAAGAAAGACAAGTGGTTGCTGCTCATATATTTGTAATCTGTGAAGTTTATTTTAGCATGCCACTTGAAGAAGCTTCATACTGCTGATTTGTTCCTTGCTATCTACACTCCTACTGTCTGCAAGTGTCATTCAGTGAAGCAGTCTGGAAGCATTTCTAGTGAAGGGGTTCCATGTTTTATACATTTTAAGAGAAATTAGTGAAAATTGGGACTGTGAAGTTCCAGTTAATAGGATATTTAGGGGAACTCGCAGTGAGTATTTGAGTACCAGGGCATTATACAGCTGATGCAGGAAGCAGAACTTCAGCCAAAAAAAAAAAAAAACAGGAGGGTTCCATGCAAATCAGGTTGGGTGAGTGAAAACACTATAAGTGAAAGCTTATTTTTTATGAATGTGGTAGAAATTATCTAATGTGGATATTTACAACTTCTGAAATGTGAGCAGAAATTGAACCCTAGCTGACACTCCTATCTTACCACCTGTGTGGGCAGACCCTCAGGTTTATCATAAGTCTGTAAAATTAAAATGTCACTTTTCTACTTATTTAAAAAACTAAGCCACCTATGTAGTTGAATGTTTTCACTTTTTCATCAGTTTATTTTTTCCCCACATACCAGTAAATGGCTTCATCCCTTCCCTCTCTTATCACTTCCACAATTTACCACACCAGTAAATGGCTTAACCGTCCCTTGCAATCTCTTATCACTTCCTCTGCCACAATTTACCATACCTATGGTCACTAAATGCAAAAATGGATACCCCTACTTGGGAATAACAGCATGATGCAATCATTATTATAGGGTGGGGATTCTGAGAAGTATCTTAGCTTTTAAGCCCTACCCCTTACTAGACTCCTGCATGCAATGCTACTGAGAAGACTTGCTGCATATAAGTTCCTGCTCATGCTCAGTCTAAGCAGCTGTTAAAGTCCATCTGAGAAGCACACAAATGAGTAGAAAGTGTAACAGCACAGCCTCCTGGACACCATCAGACAGCATTGCTACTCCAAAAGAACATCCTCCCTCAGGATAAAGGCACTAGGCACAGGCTGCACAGTACCACTGTTATTCTTGGTTGACTTCTGACACAGAGATAGGTTCATAGGTTCATACTAGGCTATCTGCCCGAGGGCATTTATAAGCCTAGCCATAGTTTTGTGGCTTACGCCACCCCTTAGTTTGGAGAAACTATGCCCATTATTTAGCTGTGCCTCTGTCGAGCAGTGACACTGAGGTAACCCCTGGGGTGTATCTGCGATCTCCCATCCATTGGTCAAGATTCCTCTTGAACAAGGCCAGTGAGGTGCTCTGCCTCACATAAACCGGGATTTTGTTCCACAGCATAGGGAGTCTTTGGGTGATGAATCTATCCCTCCAGCACGTCCTATTAATAACCGTGTCGAGGTTTAAGTCACCTGCCCTTGTGGCTCTGAGGGATCTAGATTTTTTGAGATGAATGCTAGCTGAACCTCTGTCACCAATGTCCACATAAACAACACAATGGCTATGCTAGTGGGCTAACTAGTGCAGAAGAATATTTTCAGAGTTTATGTAAAGCTTACCCTTATAAAAGGTACTGTAAATGATTGGTGGCATGAATATGTATGGAGAGTGGTGTTACCTGGAAATGCAACAAACAGCTGTACACAAGTATGATGCTGTCTTGGAGCTCTCTGAAACAAAGGTGGCACAGGACAGACTTATAAAAGTACTACTACATCATGACAGTGACAAATTATTCCAAAGTGAAAGGCTTCAAATTAATTAAGGGTTTAAAAGATGCTGTAAAACTATCAGTAAAAAATGGTGATGGGTAAATGCTTCTTTGCACAAACTTACTGTATATTCAGGTGTAGAACTTTCTATGTTTTTTTTTTTTATCCAGGACTGTAAAAAATAGACTAGCATTGTTTTAGAAACTACACTAGTATACAATTTAAACAAAGGCAGACAGCAACCTAACTTCAACTGCAACCTTCCAGGATATGTATACCATATCACATAAGACAGTGAATCTGCAGCCAGTTACAGGAAAATGTCCTTAAAGCAATAAAACACAAGGACTCCTTACTCAATATGCATTAGAAATAATGAACAGGGAGTTAAAGCAAAGTCCAACTGTCAGATGGTGGGCTACAACATAGGCTTTAAAAATGCAGAGATCTTCATCCAGCTTATGTTTTGGTAGTATGCGGTCTGCAACTATATACCTGGAACTTGTTCAGCCCCAGATCAAATGTCTGGGATTTTTATTCTAAGCTATAAACATAACAATGGTCAATAAACCATTCACCACTATATAAAATTGAGTATTAAACATTTTGAAATGGACACTTCTGGTTCCTAGATTCCCATATATTGTAGGAAAACCTACTGCAGCATGTAGAGTCTGGATGGGAACTAATATCGGAGTCCAAGAACCAGTATGTTGTCTTTAATGAGTGGCAGAACTGTTTAAAACCCAAATCACTTAAGTTTCAGTTGAGAGGCCCCCTATAAACAAAGAATAAAATGTGCTAAAATAAACAAAGGATCAACAAAACTCCTAGAAATCTAGCAATTCTCTACATGATTGATTGAACAGTTTAACAGCTTCATTTAATGGGGGTTGCCGTTTATAATGAACACCAATGGCTGCTGTGAAGGCTGCCAGCCTGGCTAGATAGAATTTTGTAAATAATCCTATGTCATTTGCAAATATTAACATAATCCACAGGCTTGTTTTACAAATGTAAGAACACTGTGTTATGTGCTGAGCTTCAAAATATAACCACAGTGCACCATGCTGGAAGGGAGCAGAGGTGTGTGTAAACTGTGTGCCAATGCAGATAGTTAACTTGCAAAATTCTAAGAAAATAGGTTGATAAGTAAAGAATTTTATGACTGTGTGTTATCTCAGCTAGGAGACAGAATGTCTAGGCTAGGAGCTTATTTCTATTGTCTGGAAACAGAGTTAAGTACAGGTTTCCAAGGTAATTGTTTTACGACTTCCAGTTTTAGGCAAGCTTCTAAGAGAGAACTGTCAGCTTGTAAGATATAAGTATCTTTAACAGAGACTTGTTAAACTTCAAGTTTCTGTTAGCCTGGGAATTAAATCAGAGGTGACAAGAATGATGTAATCTAAGATGATTCAGCAGTAATGTGTATTATCAATTTAAGAATTATCTGAGAGAGAGTGCACTTCGTATCTTGTCTTGAATCTGAAAACAACCAGCACTTTGCCTTGCTTTGTAAGTAGGTTACTTAGAACATAGTCTCTCTTAGAGAGAGAGAGACATAGGAATACAGCAAGATTAGTGTAGATGTTTTCTATATTTATGTGAGACTGTCCTACTATGTTATTTTAAAGTATTTCCTGTGATTCATTGTCACTGTGCTGAGTTAGTAAGTATTGTCTTGTCCTTTTATTATTAAATATATTTAAACCTTTTAACTGTGGCTGGTTTTGTCTAGAGATATATAAGCTCTTAAAGTGCTTGCATGTATTTGGTAATACTGTACAAGCCACTCTAATAGCCTTAGTCTTAGTCACACCTACCATTTGGATAATAGTAACATTGCTCAGTAGAACTGGACACCCTTTGGTAAGGGCCTTTACAGTAGCTGATAAGAGTGGTTGATGGTATGTGGTACTACCGTATAGTCTGGGCAGAGAGGGGGCATAGCTGGAGAACATGTGCAAGCTTTCCACAGGAGTGTCTGCGTTTGTATATAAATCAAATCTCAAAGTGTGTGTGTGTGTGTGTGTGTGTGTGTGTGTGTGTGTGTGTCAGCTACTTGGGCAGGGACATGAAACACTGGTTGGACAGAGAGGGTGCTGGAGGTTTTGGCTTGACCACTCGGCTGAGATCTGAACCCTATAGCTGTGCTAGTGGGGATTCTTATTGGAGATTTGGACAGAAAGAGAGAAACCAGCCCCAGCCTGGCTGTGATCTCTGTGTGTTCTTAAGGGAAATTGTACTTTATTGTACGTGTACTTGTTATCCTCCCAATGTGCACATCCCTTACTGGTGTTAGTGGTGAGGACTGAGGCTCCTTGATTACTGAGCCAGGCATGGGCGTCACAGCTGCCATAAATTGTACTTGGTTTTCTTTCATAGAGTTTAACATTCTTGGTCAAAACATCACATTTAATGTTTACCTCTGCTTAAAGAGATCACCTGGCAGCCCGTTTTCTGAATAATTTAGAACAACACATCAGAAATGACAATTCAGCTGGCTCCGTGTTGCATTTTCTAAGTATGATTAAACAACTAACAAGAGACATTAGTGCTACCCTGAAGCACATGTTCACAGGTTTCTGACTTTGTTTTAAACCAGGAACTGGACA
The DNA here is from genome assembly GCF_019279795.1 of Protopterus annectens. Classification (NCBI taxonomy): domain Eukaryota; kingdom Metazoa; phylum Chordata; order Ceratodontiformes; family Protopteridae; genus Protopterus; species Protopterus annectens. Next base: position 538,636,162 of record NC_056736.1, read on the forward strand.
GCTGAAATAGTGCTCAATGTTTGCTTTTAAAACTGAACGCAAGAAAATGCCTTGGAGGAAAGAGTTACATTTTTAAAATCTAAAACAGATTAACATTATCACTGGAGATGAGCAGCACACTTGTGTAATGTTTTCTGTTCTTGCCTCTCAGTTCCACTGTCTGGTGTTTGATCCTAGATTCTGAATGGCAAGCAGAGTTAGTATGTGCTCCCTGTGGCTGTGTGTCCTTTCTCCAGATACTCTGTTTTCCCCCATATCCCACAGACAGTTTGCTTATATTTTTTCTCCACTTCTTCCCATGTAAAGGGGACTTGGTCTCTATTGGTCTATCATAGTTAATACAATAAAAGCAAATCTGTTCATTATGAAAATTGCTATTTTACCTACCAGTATCAATTGTTCAGATTATCTTGTTAATTGACTTGTTAAAATTAGTCTATGTTACATTAGCCTACATAATCTAGTAAGTTAGCAATGGTAAGATCACAGAAGAATCTCATTGTATTAAGGCTGTGGGGCTGTGTTCTCTGGGCTGTGTCATAGTTCCTGTGTTGCCCATATCCTTGTTTGGATAGGAGGAAGCTTCTTTGTTCACCAGTGGGAGTGGGGAGCTCTGAGCAGCTTATCTGTCCCTACAGGAGTGGTTCCAGCGCAGTAACTTGTAGCTTATTGGCCGTTTTTTTGCCATTTCCTAGCTCTTTCTAACCCCCTGCTATAAAGCCCGCTTTTGCGCTTGTAATTGACTCAGCATAGCTCCTCGTGGTGTCCTGCAGAGTTCTGCAAGCAGCAGCGAGTCGAAGGGTGACTTTCCATTGATTTATAAGTATTTTTTGGCTACTTATTTCTGACTGCTTTTTCTTGCCGAAAAGCGAGTTTCTATAACTAAATAAGCTCTGCAAAGTTGATGTACTGCATTACTGTTTGTTTTCCTGAACTTTTTTGCACTTTTAAAGTTTGTTTTTGCTTAAATTAACTGGTAGGCTACACACTCAAGTGCGCTAGCCGATGTAAAGCATTTACTGTCGTTACTGTATCTATTTTCTGCTACTTTGTAAAAAAAAAAAAAAAAAATCTCCTTGTTTCCCGCCTTTACTGAACTAGAATAGTCCAGTCTTCAGGTATTGCTGATCTCTGGGCTGTGTCATAGTTCCTGTGTTGCCCATCTTCAGGTATTGCTGATCTCTGGGCTGTGTCATAGTTCCTGTGTTGCCCATATCCTTGTTTGGATAGGAGGAAGCTTTTTTGTTCACCAGTGGATGTGCGGAGCTCTGAGCAGCCTATCTGTCCCTAAAGGAGTGGTTCCAGCCCAGTAACTTGTAGCTTATTGGCCATTTTGGGCCATTTCCTAGCTCTTTCTAACCCCCTGCTATAAAGCCTGCTTTAGCTCGCTTTTGCACGAATTTGCGCATAGCGCAGCATCGGGCAGCGCCGCTTAATCAGGTTTAAACTATTTCTGGCTCCACAAAGTCTGCTCTTCATTTTTTCCCTTAGAACTGCTCCAACTCTCAATCTAAACATTCTATTCTCAACCTAAAACCCCCCGCACTTGCTCCTATAAGCATTTTGTATAAGTTAAGCACTTTTTAACTAAAAAAGCACTACATCCTCCTAAAATCCCCTTGAGTACCCTATAGGTCCTTTCTGACTCAGTTACATAGCAGTTCCTTATACTATTCTGGCATGTCGAAGGGACAGTTGCTGGCTTCCTCTCCAGTTCAGCTGGTGAATCTGGGAATCTTGAAGCAATGTTACAACTGCCTCATGTACACAGACAACCCTCTCCTCCTCCCAACAAATACAAATATATGTGAGAGATGCAACCATATAGCCAAACTGGAGGCTGAGCTCTCTCGACTCAGTACTGGCATAACCAGTCAGGAGGAGAAGGTAACCACACACACCACAAATCCAGTCTCACATAGACCTACCACAACTGCAAACCAAACACATAAACACACAAAAACATACTCTGAGGCTCTTAATAAAAATCTGCCAAAGCAACAGAGACCTCCAAAGCAGACATCCAAGCAACCACTACCTCAAAACAAAACACATGCAACACATAGCCCACAAAGTCAGTGTGCCAAATAGTCACAGCCCTTAAGGCTAAACAACATACCTGATACACTTGTAATAGGTGACTCTATAGTCAGACACACTGACGTTCCGCTCACCAGGCTGAACAAGGAAAAGGTCACAGTGAGCTGCCTGTCGGGCGCTAGAATCAGCCACATAACACAAGCACTCAGGTCACTCCAAAGCAGGTACAAATATGACTCAGTCATTGTCCATGCTGGTGTGAATGACTTGAGATGTACCTCCCTGGACTACATGAAAAGAGACATAGAGGAGCTCTCTGATTATGTAGCCCAGGCCGGTATGACCCTGACCTTAAGCAGCATCTTACCCTCACCAAGAATGATGCCACAGTACAAAGACAAAATTATCAATTTTAACAATTGGCTTAAGTATTGGTGTCATTCTAAGGGGATCCAATGTCTGTCTGCTTGGGATGACATGCTCGACAAGCCACTCTAATTCGCAAGGGATGGCTTGCACCTGTCACCCCTGGGCTTTCGGATATTGGCAAATGCTCTTGCCACCCCCATAGTGCCTTTTTTAGGCATGGCTCAAAAGACAAACCCACCTCCCTAAAAAACAACAGAAGGAGGAAGCTACTACATGATAGAGCAAAATCCCTAAAAGGGAAGGCATCTCTGATCAGTACTAGCAAAAAACTATGAACACTCATAAAATCATACAAGGCCAACTTTGAGAGAAAAATTGCACAAGATACTAAAGATAATCACAAGGCTTTCTTTAGTTATGTTAGAAACCTGAGTGGAAACTCCCAGATGTGCTCAGAGTTAGTCCAAAATGACATAAAATACACTGAACCCACAGACATTGCCAACATACTAGCAGACAGGTTCAGTGCAAATCCCCCCCCCTCCACCCCAAAAGGACAAATATCTATCCCATCAGAGTGTTGCCTCCCCGACATCTCAGATGCCCAGGTGAGAGCCGCCCTCTCCAAAGCTAAAAATACAGCATCAATGGGACCAGACGGTGTCCCGGGTTGTGTGCTACATGAACTCCAAGAAGAGCTAAACCCACACATAAGGCTGCTGTTTAATCTCAGCCTTACTACAGGATATGTGCCCAAAGAATGGCGTACAGCAACAGTGGTCCCACTCCACAAAGGAGGTGCTTCTACGGACCCTGGAAACTACCGCCCCATAAGCTTGACGAGCCTGGTCTGCAAAGCTATGGAGAGGATCATTATGGAACTCATAAACAAAGACATTGGGGACCTACAGACATTGGATCCTACCCAATTCGGCTTTGTTAAAGGCAGATCCTGCCTCTTGAACCTGGTCGACTTCTTTGAAACAGTCACCAAGGCTATTGATGAGGGTAAGGTAGTTCACACAGCCTACCTTGACCTTGCAAAAGCCTTCGACACAATACCCCACTCGGGCATCATTGATAAGCTCACCAGCTTAAATATAAACCCCTATGTCATAAGATGGGTTGCAAACTGGCTCAAGGACAGAACCCACAAGGTCAGAATTGCTGGAGCCATGTCAGACTCTAAACCAGTCACAATTGGCGTCCCACAGGGCTCGGTCCTAGGACCTCTCTTGTTCGGTATTTATTTTTCTGAGGTACAGGCTAACATGGGAGGATTGTAGCTGACCAAGTTTGCAGATGACTGCAAACTGGGCGCCATAATTGATTCTCCAGCGGACACAAGCATCCTTCAAAAGGGTCTCATAGAAATGGAAAACTGGTGCCAGAGCCATGGCCTTAAACTAAACGCCAAAAGGTGTATAGTCATACCCTTTGGGAAAAACAAAGTGCCCACAAATTACCACATAGGTGGTAATCCATTAAGTACGGAAGAAGTAATTAGGGACCCAAGTTGACAGTAACCTCTCGTTTGACACTCACATTGCCAAAGTGGTTAGAAAGACCTTCTATATTGCCCACCTTTATCATGAAAAGATTCACATCTAGATCGGGAGAGGTCATTGTGCCCCTTTACTCTTCCCTCATCAGGCCCAAAATTGAGTACAATGCCCCATTTGGGATGTACCTTTCCCGACACCTGCAGCAATTGGAAAGACCCCAAAAGTACCTCACCAAGAGGATCAAGGGACTCACAACATATGCCTTATGCTGCCCGGCTAAAGAAACTCCAGCTCTACTCAGTAGTATACCACCTACTCAGAGGCGATCTATGCCTGATGTACAAGGCCATGTCCTACCCGGAATTAATGGACATGCTCCACCTCAGAAAATCCAAATCCACCAGAACTACGCGAGCGAGAGATTTGAACCTCAGCACAAAAATAAATAGGACATGCTGGTGGGACAGATTCATAACCCAGAGGCTCCCTTCACTCTGGAATAAAATCCCAGTCCATGTTAGGCAGAGCCCCTCACTGACTCTCTTCAAGAGAAATCTTGACAAGTGGATGGGAGATCGTAGGTTTATCCCAGGGATCACTTCTGTGTCACTGCTAGATAGAGGTACAGTAAACTAAACCCTAAAATGGGCACAGTATACTCATTCCAAGGGGTGGCGAAAGCCAAACACACTCTGGCTAGGCTTATAAATGCCCTAGGGCAGATAGCCTAGTATGACCCTATGAACCTATGAAGTTAAAAAAAAGCAAAGTTACAAGTGTCAAAGTTTATTTACCATTGCTGTTGTAGTCTGTTTTTTTTTACAAGTGGCCAAGTAATGTAAAAACAGACACCAGCATTTACATACACAGATACATACAGATACAAATATAAACAAAACAAAACACATGCATAAGTTCATACAAATACTGCTCCTTTACCTTGTAAAACATTAGAACTTGGACAAATATTTTTACTGCTTCCATTCTAAACACAGCCAGCAAAAACAAGTATAGCAAAACCTTCCAGAAGGAAAATAAAATTCTACACACCATTTCCAACATCTGTTATCCATAACGATGGTGGAATTGTATTATTATCCAAAGTGATTCCATGGGGCATTTCCAGTGTTGTTGTATTCCAAGCACCAAGGTAAAATCCATTTTCACTGAAGACTAGAACTTTTGGCACATCATCTCCTCTCTTGGAAATAGACAAAGAGTATATCAAAGCAGTGCATTAATCAGTGATCCAGAAACAGTTACAGTAAAACAGTGCACTAATCAGTGATACAGAAACAGTTACAATAAAACAGTGCATTAATCAGGGATCCAGAAACATTTAGAGTACTTTCCTTTTAAATTTACACGGTGTTACAACCAATGAATTCAAGTCTTACAACCTGGACTGCCACAGAAACACTTTAAAGGGAAAATGTTACTACTATATGTATTGCTCTATCACTGACATCAAATATGTTGAGTTTTACAGATCATTTAGGTCAATCCTGCATATGAAAATATTTAAGGAAACAGTAGCACCGTGGGCTTGTATGAGGAAATACTCAATTTCTTCATATGTAACACATGACTACGACTTCCCTGCTAATCTTCCAACACACTGCATTCTGAGCCTTTGAACTAAGTACACCACACATGATGAGTTTTCAAAAAATACTGTTTTAATTGCCATTTGGCAAAATGTGTTCAGTCCCTCCAGACAACTTTCTTTTTCTGCCTCATAAACTTTGCAGTTCTTACTCTTGTAACTGTGTCATCTTACTTTAGAATTAGTAGTGTATTATGTAAATATGCCTGCTTCTTTATTTTAACCTTTTGACTTTCTTCCCTTAGAGCTATTTTTACCTCATCCCAGATTTCTATATGCACCCTACCAGTGTCCAGTAATTCCTCCATTTTGCTGTTTACCAGTTCAGTACCCCACTCTTAAGATCCTATTAGTTTTCAGCATTGCACAAGGAATTTACAGTAATGATCTCTGAGTTCTTCAGTGGCTATGGTTAGCTGCAACCTTAATGGCGAGTAATCTGACAGTATAATTGGGATGGCTTCAACATTTTGAAACATGCATGTATTTTATTAAGACAGAAAGGTTTTATCTATACAGGAGGTAGTAGCAGAGCTTCAGAGAAATACACGTGCTCAGAAGTCCTTGACAGGAGTTGTATCATTCATGCTGAAAGTTTTTATACACGTCTTTATAAACTACTAGTGCCACTGTCTACAGCATGCAATTAAGTCTTGCATGCTCCAATCTCATGCATAAAATTTTGATTATGCGTTATTATCTCTATGCCATTACAGTCTTAATTTGGTGCTTTTGTGTTTTTGGTGGGACGTACACACTTATTAAGATGATTCTCCTACCCATTCAAGACCCTCTGACTGCTAAGTACCTTACTGTAGAATGACCAGTGAAGACAGAGATTGCAAGTTATCAGTGGTTTATTGCATAGCCAACATGATCCACCTGTATGCACATTCAGGAGTTGCACATAACTGAACTTGCTTAACACCGCCCTCCCCCATGCGCTTCCTTAAACTGCAGTAGCTGTCAAGGTACAAACAATCACTCTTCTACACTTACCTCCTTATTCAATAGTTTTTCCTCTAAAACTAAAGGAGCCCATTTAACTACTAGAATTACTATCCCTTCTTTCTAAGGTCTTGGTAGCCAGCAGAAAATACCACAATGAAACCGGTCAATCAAGCTATCATGCTCAGTTTTGTTTGTGTGCATCAACTGCAGTGTAGCTACTTGGGTTTCGGTCCATAAGATATCTGAAAACCCTGGATTAGTTTCACCAGTCAGCCAATTCACATTCCAAATGAAAACAGTCAGGCTATTGCTCATTTCATTTTTGGCTAAATTTGCATGCCCTGGTGGAGATCCCTTCTGCCTTTCTGCATGTAGCTAGCTTTAACATATGCTTTGGATTTTACTTTTTCTTTATATTGATACAACTGCCTTGTAGTTTTTCTTGTTCTTCTCAACTTACTGTTTGAATTTCTCTGACTTGGAAAATCCAAAATAATAAAACAAACTATTTACATACAATAAACTGTTTGTGCTAAGCAATTCCATGAATACTGCTTTGTTCCCTCCAAACTCTCCTGCCACACTGAAAGGGCAGTGTGCAATCCTCTAGCTAACTTCCGGCATTTCCCCACCCTAACTATCCATTCCTTCCAAAGGTTTTGCAGCTGCTCTAATTCTGCTATCACTTCTAGCTAGTTGTGCTTATACCAAAATAAGCACTAAATGCCCTACATATGTATTTTGCAAGGCCTTTTTGTGCAATATACATTCTTTATACACTTCAGCTGTCATTAGTTATGAAAAAGTTATCTTTATAGTCCCAGCAAATCTACGCTGCAGATGCTTTACCTATTTACAAGCAGCAAACCATGAAATGTGCAAAGCAGTATTTTTCTGCATTCAGGATGCGACTATCTTAGACATCATTATTCAAACGTGTTACATACACTTTCGCATGCAGCATTATATCCCTTTTAAATATTTTTCTGAAAGACAGACAAACAATTTTCTCACTGACTGATTATTAACCAGGCAATTATCATTATCACTTATAAAATACAGACAAAAAACAGATGGAAAACTTCTTACAGTAAGGGGCTTAATACACTTTATATTCTTGATGAATTTTGTGCTGCATAAAAGTTATACTCATTCATAAAGTGCAAATTCTCCTTACTTCAAATAATCATAAATAAAACGCTTGCTTTTGTTGTTACTCATCATGCAGAAAAGAAAGGCAAGACTTGTTTTACATTCAAAAAGTCAGTCCAAGTTGGCATTTTCACAAACTCTGACACTGTTTGTGCTGCTAGCCATTGTAATCAGTTTGTACAGTGCTTTTCTGATTACAGAACAATTGTAATTTATAGACAGTACAGAAAAAAAGGATAACTGGCAACACGACCGGTGTTAGCATTTTGGAGGCTACCGGTAAATGACAAGTTTAGGGTCCCTGGGCACATCTATTCTAGGTATCACCTTGTCACTGCCACCCCTCCTAAGTGACCTTTTAGTTCATCCTACAAACTTTTAGGAGTAGTAAGCACAGACTGATCTGTAGCTACAGTGCTCTTACATTACACCGGAGTATTACACTATGCTAACCCTCTCACAGAGGGACATTCACAGTTATTGGCATTTAGTTGCAACAATGATACATTACAACAACTTTGTGTACAAGTCTGGGCTTAGGTGAAATGGTGCCCTAAGCACTGCCTACTGTTTCAGCCCTCCAAATGCCATCCAGTGTTCCCCTCTGTTTCTCCCCATCTTGGGCTCCCCACACTATGCACATTACTTTTTTCTTCCTTTTCTCAGATTTTGCATAATCTCTTTAGTTTTTTTAAGAAGCAATAACTTTCAATATGCTCTGAAGTGCATTTTAAAGGTTTTTTTTTTTTTTGTACACAACTTTTTCATTCAATGCTGACTTGAACATAAATTATGATTAAGGAAAGAAATGCAGTGCTGCTGTTCAACTTTAAATTTTCACCTTTAGTTTTCCTTGCATCCTCTCAACACACCTTTCCTGATCACAAAACTACAGCAATAACTGTATTGAAAACAATTCAATTAAGCTGGGGGAGGGTCCCAGAAGCCATAACATTATAGATTACATGTTACGAGTACTATCAAAACCTTTTAATCCAAATGGCGGCCTAAACAAAAATCATGAGTAAGAAAAGAGTCTTTTGTTTTTCATGGAAGACCTAAGTTGTGCTCAAGGCTTTATGATCCAAGCTGACAAACAACTAGCTCATAACAAACAAGCCAACTGTTGTGAGGATACACAGATCCTACCTGGGTACACTGCCTGACTAACCCACCCCCCCAAAAAAGGTCAGTCACTGCCTGTGCATCCGTCCTGTGTTAGAGTGGGATGAAAGCAGAGGTTCAAAAGTACAGTTTTGTACCTACCATAAATGTAGATGTTCGAAGATCCACATTGCTGCAGTCCTTACATATGGGTAATCCGCTGTCCTCGGTCGGCCTGAATACCAAAGTATTAGGCTGGCCAGATCTGACATCAGAGCGTCAGGGTATTAAAGCGCATGACCGACGTCATATCCTCAGTCTTTTCTTGCCCCAGATGTCAGAAGGCCCTAAAGAGAAAGGCAACAGCCAAAAATAGAATACTTCCCAAAAGGCATGTACAAATAACAGCTACCACCCAAACCATACAACCATTCCAAACTACAGAGGGAAGGAGGACTGCAGCAATGTGGATCTTCGAACATCTACATTTATGGTAGGTACAAAACTGTACTATGTTCTTCATCTCACATTGCTGCAGTCCTTACATATGGGTAGAATCCCAAAGCAGAGGTAAAGGGAGGCTGGCAAAAATCATAAAGCATTGGGAGCTGCCAAAATGCCCTGTAAGATTGCAGAGGCAAATCCAGCCCTAGATTTGGAATAAAGAGGAAGGTGGTAATGTTTAAAAAAAGTATGCGCTGAACTCCAAGTAGCTGCTTCCAAAATGTCTTTAGTAGCTACTCCCCTTAAAAAAGCTGTAGAAGTGGCAGTAGCCCTAGTGGAGTGAGGTCTGATTCCAGCCGGAATCTCCTTACCATGATGAGAATAACAAAAAGCAATACAAAAGCCAATCCACTTAGAAATAGTTTGTTTTGAAACAGGTTTCCCCTGAGAACCCAAAGCAAAAGAAACAAACAACTGCTGAGACTGTCTGAACCCTTTAGTCCTGCTCAAATAGTAACGCAACTGCCTGTGAATATCCAAAGTGTGCAAAATTTTCTCCCCTTTATTTTGGGGATCTGCATAAAAAGTAGGCAAATGAATTGATTGGTTCAAGGCCACATTTGAAACCACTTTAGGCATAAAAGTAGGATTAGTAGAGATACCCTATCCTTATGAAAAATTAGGAAGGGTTCAACTGCCATAAGAGCCTGTAATTCAGAAACCCTTCTAGCAGACGAATGGCCAACAAAAAGCAGTCTTCCAAGACAAAAACTTTAACTCAGCAGAAGCTGCAGGTTCAAAAGGAGGTAAAGTAAGTTTTTCCAACACAAAATTGAGATCCCAGGCAGGAGTAGGAGCTCTACGTGGGGGTCTTATGTTCTTTGCCCCTCTAAGAAATTGCTTAAACAAAGGATGAGAAAATAATGGAGGGTCACAGTCATAGTGAGCAGAAATGGCTGCAGCATGAACTTTTATAGAGAAGAAAGACAAACCTTTGTCTAATAATTCTGTAAGATATTGAAGAGAAACACTTAAATCAGGCCTGGAAACATCAAAGTCCTTTGTTTTGCTCCAAATTAAAAATCTCCTCCATTTATCAGCATAAACTTTCCTTGTACTAGGCCTTCTGGCCTCCAAAATAACATTCAAAACTTGTTGTGGAAGCTGCGACCCACCAGGTTCTAGAACAGAATACGCCAGGCTGTTCGATGCAGGGACTGAATCCTGACATTGAGGAAATGATTGCAGAGGGTACCAGTGCTGTCGAGGCCAATCTGGAGCTATTAGTATCATGGAGGGCTTGTCTTGTCTGACCTTCAAGAGTACCCTGGGGAGGAGAGGCAGAGGCAGAAAGTCATAGACGTGAAGATTGCTCCAACTGAATGATAGAGCATCCACTTTCCAAGCTGTGGGATGAAACATTTTTGTGCAAAACTTTGGCAACTGGAAATTTAGTGGAGAAGCGAACAGATCTATGTCTGGAGTTCCCCATATCACTGTCAATTTTCGAAATACATGAGGATCCAATTTCCACTCGTGGGGATCCACTATCTGTCTGCTCAAAACATCTGCTAAGGAGTTCTGTGCTCCTGGTAGAAATCTTGCCTGAAGATTGAGGTGTAAACTGAGAGCAGTCTCCCACAAAATCATTGCTTGCCTGCAAAGAGGAATGGGTTCCCCCTTGCTTGTTGATGTACCACATGACAGTTGTGTTGTCTGTTAGAATCAACACTTGTCCTGGGTGAAGGAAATCCTTGAAAGCCATTAATGCAAATTGGACTGCTAACATCTCCTTCAAGTTGATATGTAAATGTTGAAGTCTGGCAGGCCACGTGTCTTGCACCCATTTTCCATTGAGGTGTGCTCCCCAAGCCTTGTCCGAGGCATCTGTCGTTAAAATCTGACTCGCCTCTGGTCGGGTCACAGAGAGTCCCTTGTTTAGGTGACATTCCTGAGCCCACCACAAAAATCCTTTTGAATGCAAGGTATTATTTGAATGACAGTGTCCAGATCTTGGCAGTGTTGTGTCCATACATTTTGAGATACCATTGTAGCTTCCTCATATGCAGTTTGGCATTGGGAAGCACCAGAATACAAGATGCCATGAACCCCAAGGCTTGAAGGACTGTCCTTGCAGTCAGCCTGGACCGTAGAGACAATTGATGGAAGTAAAGAGTAAGGTTCTTTTGCTTGTCCGGGGTCAAAAGGCCATCTGGGAAGCTGTATTCAGTCTCACACCCAGAAAGCACATTTCCTGAGAGGGTACTAGACTGGACTTTGTTTCGTTCACAGAATACCCTAGGCACCTTAACACTGCCATCACATACTGTAGATGATGAAAAAGTTCGTACTTGTCTTGAGCAAGAATCAGGCAATCGTCCAAATAAGGATAAATCTGTATTCCTTTTAAGGCTATCACTGGAGCCAGAACCTTTGTGAACACCCTGGGCAGTAGATAAGCCAAAGGGCAATGCAGAGAACTGATAATGTAAAGTCCCAGCCCGAAAACGCAGGTACCTCCTGCAACTGGGCCTGATAGGAACATGAAGATAAGACTCTTTGAGATCCAGAGTTACCATCCAGTGATCTTTGCCCAACAGAGGTAGAAGTTGTTGCAACGTCAACATTTTGAATTTTGGAATGTCTAGGTATTTGTTGAGAATAGATAAATCCAAAATCGGTCTCCAAGTGTTTCCTTTCTTTGGTACTAGAAACAGGCGAGAATAAAATCCTAGGCCCACTTCTGACAGAGGGACTTGTTGTATAGCCCCCATTTGAAGAAGTAAAGAAATCTGCTTGTGAGCCTCTACCCTTTGCTGAGGAGGAACGTCTGGCATGCCTTTGAAAGGAGGCAATGTATGGAAATAAAACTTGTAGCCTCGGTCTATAATGTCCAACACCCATTTGTCCTGGGTGACTAAAAGCCAGTTTTGCTTGAAGAGTGCCAACTTTCCTCCCAAAGGAGCTGCCAGACAGGAAGAATCTGGCAGCTGAGAATGCAGGTCATTGGGCCTGTTTACGAAAGGACTGGCCCCTGCCCTCACCTGTAGATTGTGCAGGTGAACTCCACGCCGTAGGCCTGAAAGTACTCTGAGCTCTGCCCCTACCACGTCTAGATCTACCCCTAGACTGTGAATCAGAAGAAGGATAAGCCCATCCCTTAGTAGGCCAATTCCTGCTAAACTTAGGAGGCTGCACCTGCAAAAAATCTTTAACAGTCTGCATAGACTTAGCCTTGTCTTCCATTTTCTTCAAGACAGATTCCACAGGAGAACCAAACAAAACTTCAGACTGCAAAGGAGCATCCAAAATTCTAGTTTTAACATGCTCTGACAAATTCTGATCTTTAAGCCAGGCGTGCCTGTGAATAACCGAACCAGTGGCAGCCACCCTGGAAGAAGCCTGTAAAGCATCGAAACCACACTGCAAAGAATGCTTACCCACCTGTTCAGAGGCATGTACCAAATCCTGTAATTCTTTACACTCTATGCCCTCTGCCAAAGCATCCACTTTAGATTTTAGTTGAGTAAGAAGAAAATTCTGATACTTCAACATATGAAACTGGCAATTCAAAGCCCTCATTGCTAAAGTGGAAGAGGTATACACTTTCTTACCCCATCTATCCAAAGCTCTAGCACCTTTATCAATAGGAACTGGATTCTTTACAACAGAAGCCCTGACACCCTTAGGTCCCTGGCTAATAGTTTCTGGGTCAGCCCTTGGACTCTTATACAGATATTTATGAGCCTCAGGTACTCTGTAGTACCTGTCTGGCTTAACTGGCGCAGGAGGCAGAGAGTCTGGATTAAGGGAAGCCCCAGAGAAAACGTCTTGAACAACATCCAAAGCAGGAGGTATAGCCAAGGGCCTATGTTGTGGTAAAAACAAAAATTCCCTAAGCCTCTTTCGGGAATCTGAGAAATCCTGACCTTCCCATTTAAAATGTTCCCTCATGGAATGCAGGGTTTCTGAAAAAGAAAAATCCTCTGGAGGAGAAGCAGAAGGAGTGGAATCCTCTGCATCTGAATCAGAAAAAGGAGGAAAATCCTGAATGTCTTCAGCTGAAGACTCTGAGTAATCTGAAGCCTGCTCTAAACTTTCCACCTCTGGCTCCACCCTGGGCCTCTTATCAGGAGGGGGCATAGAACCTCTGATTAAAGAAATTAAATCTTCTGCCATTTTAAGCATGTGTTTTTTAGGCACAGAACCTGCAGAACTAGGACTGACACCCGTGGAAGGCAAACCAGGCCTGCCTTTAGAAGGAGCCTTAGAAACGAGAAGGCCTAACCACCTTAGGCAAGGAAGGGAGAACAGCAACCTGAGAGGCCCCCTCAGCCTGACCTGACTCCTGAGAGGCCACATCCTGCAAAATTAAAGCCTCCCCCTGAGACTCAACTGAAACCTCGGCTGGATCCACAGATTCCACCGTAGTTTCTAAAGAGCCGGCGTCCAGAACGGACGACTCATCTTGTCTGGACTTTAAAGATTTGTCTTTGCGCTTCTTCCCGGTAGCGGGCGTCGGAGGATCCGACGGCATATTATAATTACAAAGACAAGCCTAGCGCAATCTAACCTACATTTAATAGTGCGCTTATTAAACCTAGCACAAAAGCGACACCCGACTACGTCGTGCTCAGGTCCCAAACAAGGAATACAAAGAGAGTGGTAATCCCTATGCGGTATCTGTTTCCCACAAGAAATACAATTATTCACTTTTTCTGACATCCGGAATTAACTGAGGCAAGAAAAACAAAAATATTCCCCAACGGGGTACTTAGCCCAACTTGGATTCGGTCTGAAACTCAGAATACGAAAATTTCAGAATGCCGAACGGCACTTGCAAACGCTGCTTCTGCATCGGACCATGCGGCAAAAAAGACTGAGGATATGACGTCGGTCATGCGCTTTAATACCCTGACGCTCTGATGTCAGATCTGAGCGCCCATGACCGACGTCAGCCTAATACTTAGGTATTCGGGCTGACCGAGGACAGCGGATTACCCATATGTAAGGACTGCAGCAATGTGAGATGAAGAACATCTGCCACAGTCATGTATTTCAAGCGACTGCTCACATACATAGCATGCCTCCTCACTCCTCACCCCTAACCCCCAAATGCAGACAGTTGTACAAGTGCCTGATGTGTGATTGTGAGGAAAGTGAAAAAAACAATGATTACAATAATACACTCCACTTTGATGCTCTTAAACAGTGGACTGCCCCTACACAAGATATACTAACCTTCCTGTACACCTCTGAGGTCTGTGAAAAGTAAAAGAAACAATGATCACATTTTCTCCAGCTCAAACTCAAGCAATAATGACATCATGTTCACACCTCTAAGGTTTGACTGCGATGAAAATCAAAGAAATAATGACCACATAAAACCCAAACCCACATAATACCTACAGAAATCATCTGTATACACACACTGGAGCAGGACTGGTTTTAGAATGGATGTGCTTGACAGCAAAAGTGACCACTAAGACCAAGTCTGAAGAGTGGGAGCCACCAGACCCCTAGAAGATAACATGGGACTGAATACGCTGTGAAATATTTTATGCCTCACTTTTGAAATACAATTACTTGTTAACTGCATTTTATTTAAATGCATTTAACTGCATTTTACTGATACCTAGAAGAGTAATGTATGTGCCCTGGCATTATTGGGTGTGTGCACAGATAAAAATCAGTGATTTTTTTTACACACACACACACACACACACACACACACACACACACACACACACACACACACACACACATACACATACATACACAAACATGCATAACCTATAGCAATACTAGTTTTGCACTTATTTTAGCAAACAGCAATACAACATGTAACACTGGTACTGCCACACCAGATCACTGATCGCTGTTTTGTAGTCATCAAACAACAGCTGGAATAAGTCACATTTATTTGCTTCATTGAGGAGTAATGCATACCTGTCACTATCCCTGAATTCACATACTGTCCCTGATTTTGCATCATAACTTTGTTCTGTTCCTTGTAAAAAGTTTGATTTGCTGGTAAATCATTCTGGATTACAGTCAATAAATCCAGAGATTAGAGTTTCGTACTTATTGCCCAAAAATGCGTGGTGATGCAAAATATGTTATTCTATTAACTTTTTAAGTAATGTTTAAAATGTGATCCTGATTTTGAGCCTTTATTCATTTATTTTATTTTACATTTGTTGACCGGGATAGTCCGATTGGATATATGTTCATTTTCAATGGAGGCCCGGGGAGAAAAGCTCCACACATTAAAACAATTACATTCACAATTAGCATGAGAAGCACAAGTACAATTATTATTGGTCATAGCTGAATCTTAAATGATTACAGGCAATCAGGTAAAAGCAGCTAGGTAATACTTACAATACGGTTATATATGCTATGGTATAGTAGCAGTTAGTCTGGATTCTGGCAGGGGCAAAGCCAGTGAGTCATGAGATACTTTTTGATATTTTTCTTGAATTGGTTTAGTGATGGTTCTAGTGTTAGATCAGCTGGAAGACAATTCCAAATTTTGCTTACAGAGTTGGAAAACAAGGAGTTCCCAGCAGAGTTGTTAGCTTTGAGAGTTTGGATTAGTAGCTTGTTAGAAGAGCTCAGTTGCCTGGTGTTCTTGTAGGGGTAAATTATGTTTTTAAGTGCAGGGGTATTATCTGGTTGGTTGAGAATTTTGTGGGCTACTACAAGTTGACTGTACTGAAGTGAGCTAGTCAATTCTAGCCATCCTAGAGATTTGAGGTTATGGCAGTGGTGAGTTCTGTAAGTGGAGTCAGTGGCAAATCTAGCAATGTGATTATAACAGTATGAGAGTTTACAAAGCTCAGATTTATTTAAGTTAGTAAAAATGGAAGAGGCATAGAAAAGGGTGGAGAGAAGATGAGTGCGGCCAATGACAGTCCTAGCTAGTGGGGTAAGGAAATGTTTATTTCTATATAGGGAGCCTAGTTTTCTATTAACCGTTTTAATGGTTTGATTGATATGCACGTCAAATTTAAGGTTATTATCAAAAGTTACCCCTAGGAGTTTAGTATGGTTATCTGGGGAAATAACAGTTCCATTATTAGAGGAAATTGTAAAGGAGAATGGTGTAGACCTGCGAGTGGGGGAGAAGAGAAGTAGTTTAGTTTTATTTGGGTTTAGGAGCAAGCGACGGTCTGAAAGCCAGTTCTCAACTGTGTTAAATGTTTTCTGGGATAGCGTATGCAGGTCGGATGGGGTAGGGGATGTGCAGATCAAGGTGGAATCGTCTGCATATTGTATACATGTAGCATCTGGAATGGTGGAGTGTAGGTCATTAATAAAGATGGAAAAGAGAAGAGGTCCTAAGATAGAGCCATGGGGAACTCCACGGGTAAGGGGTAGTAGAGTAGATAGATTACCCTCCCATATGACAGCCTGTTGTCTGTCATTCAGATAGGATTGGAACCACTGAATGGTTATCCAGGGAGATGGACTTCAAAGTAGCAGTAAGTAGTTGGTGGATGACCATGTCAAAAGCTTTGGATAGGTTGAGGAATAGGGCCGAGGATAATTTATTATTATTACGGTTATGGTTTATGACATTGGAAAAGGAGATGAGGGCATAGGAGGTACTATGCTGAGGCTAAAAGCCATGCTGTGAGCTAGCTAGCAGATTATTATGTAGGACATTGCGCAAGAGTTGCTTGTGAATACATTTCTCCATTATTGTGGCCAGTGGTGAAAGTATGGAAGTGGGTCTGTAATTGGATAGTTCTGTAGAACTTTATGGAGTGGTATGGCATGGGAGGTTTTCTAGATGGAGGGGGTGAAGTCTTCTGCTATGGTTCCATTGATCAAGCTTGAGACTGGGTAAGCTAAGACGTCTGCGGCTTTTGGCAGGTACTCTGCAGGATGTTGATCTGCAGATAGGGTGGTCGGTTTTAGTTTTTTGAGTAGGGAATGAATAATTGAGATAGAGACTGGTTGGAGACTTAAGGGGAGGTGGGTAGCGGGTGGGGTTATGATGGAGTTAGTACTTGTGGGTCTTAGCTGGTAGCAAGAGACTAGACAGTCTTGGTAAAGAAGCTATTAAAAAGTGTTGGCGATCTCTTCAGGAGATTTATGGGTACAGATAGAAGGGGTGGGAGTGGTGGATTGTCCTGGATGGAGGAGTTTATTTATAACTGCCCAAAACATTTGAGGTTTACTTTGGTGTCTTTGTTGAAGATTATGATAGTAGTTTTTTTGTCTAGCAGAATGGATTTTTTTGTGTCATACGAATCTGACGATATCGTAGATGGTCTAGAGGGGCTTTGGTGCCACGGCAGGTGGCCCATATTTTATTTCTAAGTTTAATCTTTGCTTTGGTATCCTTCATAAGCCAAGGTGCAGTTTTAGCTTTAGTTCTAATTGTTCATGCAGGGGCATGTGAGTCAAGTAGGGCAAGAAATTTGGTATTAAAGAATATTACTGCTTCATCAAGTGGCGGCCTTTTTAGGATAGACCAGTTACAAGCTTTTAGTTCATTTTGGAAGTTGGTGGGATTGAAGCGTTTATTATTTCTAATGGTTTTATGAATAGGCTGGTGAGGATTCTCAGTTTTATGCCTGATGATATAGGTTATACCCTTATACTTATGGGGATGACTACTGATAAGTATCCACTCTAGGATGCTTTCTTTTTTCTTGGGTTCACTGATCCTGGTGGGGGAGGATATAATTTGTATAAACCCATATAGATTTATATGGTTGGGAGTGGAGTCTAAGAAGTATGAGTTCCAGTCGATATTGAAATCTTCGAGAACAATGGTTTCCTGAGGGTAGTTGGTGGTTAGCCGGTGTAGTATATCTTCTAGGGTGTTATTGTTATTGCCAGGGTATTATTGTTATTGCCTGGGGGAATATAGATACGGACAATAATTATATTTTTGTTTTTACTCATTTGTAGATTGGTGGGAAGAATTTCTGCTTTATCAAAGCTGGGTGGTGGAAGGGGTAGTCTAGTAACTTTTAATGTGTTTTTATAAAGTACTGCTACCCCACCTCCTTTTCTAGTGCACCGGTCAGTTCTTATTATGTTATATCCTGGTGGTAGAACCTCGTTGTCTTTAGTTGTGGGCTTTAGCCAGGTTTCTGTGAGACAGAGTATATCTGGGGAATGGACGTCTAAGAGGGCATGTAGACTGTGGACTTTGTTGTTTATACTTTGTATGTTTAGGTGAAAGGCTAGGAGTGAACTAGGGGACCTGCTTAGCGGTTAAGTGCTTCTGAGGTTAGAAGCTTGGGAGTCATTATATACAGCAGTGGTAGGGCCAGGGTTTGGGTGAAAGTCTCCGTCGATTAACAAGTTATAGTGTAGGCTGACTAAGAGTTTTAGAAGTTTATTTATTAGTTTTTGATATTGTTTGACTCTCGTGTGGAAATATTTGAGTCTACTGTGGCAATAGGATACAGGAGAAGAGGAGTCTGATAGTAGGGGAATGGTTATATTGTGTCCTGGATACGAGAGTTTAGGTGTGGAGGTTTGACATTTTGGGTAGTGGAATCCTAGATAGTATTCAGCTATTATTTTTGGCTTTGCCCAGTATTCCTGAGCAAATAATTTGACAGATACAGTATCTTGTATTCTGCCAACATTTATAAAACTCCCTGAAAGAGAAAACCATCCTGAAGACTGGAAACATCAGCTCTTCTTAAAATCCAAGGTAAGCATTGAGATCAGCCACTCTGGGCTGCTGATCTCTCCAGTGCTTACTTTTTTCATGTTCATTATGAAATTTATCCTGACAGCATCATATCACAACCCTGTGTTCAGTTAAAGAGTGTAATCAGAAAATATAATTTTCCCCAACCAGCAACAACTTTTGCGGGTCCCTCACACAGTCAAGGATGATTAAGGGGCCCCCTTGCTGCCATGGGTATTTTTTCAGATACCTAAAGCTGGCTATGTTATTGGTTTTAGTGGAGAGAATGTCCACCAGCAAGATTTAACTAAACCAGGTGCACCATATCAGTGGTAAAATATTTTACAGAATTGTGAAGCCTGTTATTTGACAAAACACTGTTACTATAACCAGAGATATCTTTGAATTTTAAAAGAGACAGAGCTATTTTACCCATCTGATTTATTAAGTACGTACCACTGTGGTGGTGGTGCTGCGGTAGCGGTGTCGCCTCACAGTAAGACGCTGTCCAGTTCAGTTCTCAGCTAGAGCGTCTTCTGCGTGGAGACATGCGTGAATGGGCGTACCTTCGTTGAAGGTTTGAGTCAGGGATGGCAACTCGGCACGTAAAAATCTACTGCCAATCATTAGCGGACCGGAGTTCCGCTGTAGCAACCCCTAACCGGGAAAAGCAGAAAGACACAACAACTAAATTACTGTACCAGCTTTTATTGGTTTGACAGCCATATTAGAAAACAGCAAGATAAGACAACTTGGTGAGGGGCCCCCAAAGACTGCAGGGTTCGCTGGTGCCTAAAGCCTGCTATGAGTGACAACATATTTTAAAACATTTGTCCTTTAAGGAATCTATTACTCCTATCAGTTGCACTATGTTTAGTGTATTTACATCAGCAGAAGCCTAGATGTGCCCAACTGGACCAATGTAAGGCTTCCCAGGCTTCATATAACATGAAGGGGTGTGCTCCTCGTCAGCTGAGCAATCATTCAATAGTTATTCACAACAGACCTACTCTCCCTCTGCATTATTCATTTTTGCAAGATTAAGGCTGTAACCAGTGAAAAAATATTTGGATCTCTCTGCTTACTGCTTCTTACTGCTTGCTCTTGCTGTGGGATTTGCTGGCTGGATTCTGCTAAAATTCAAAGTCTAGTTATATTTGCATTCACAGTCTGTCGCATACAGAAACTTGCAGAATATACACTGATGAGAGAATATACTTTGCAGCACCTGTCTTTAAGAGCAGTAACCAATAACTTTTTATAATAAACCAAACTGGACAAACGTTGCAGCTTAAAAGTACTGTTCCAACTTTACTTCTCATATAGTACAGATGATATGAGAGATATAACATTTACCTCAGGACTTATGTCCCTACCATACCTCTAACATAACTAGATTTAATACAGACTTTTTATACATATTTTAGTTAAACACACACCCTCTTGGTTTTGGAAAGATACTGCCTTGATGACGCAAATGCTAACACATCTGTTCTTGTCCAAATGCTGATAAGTAAACTGTCTTCAAGAGAACACCTTGTGGATTAGAAAAGCACATTTTTAAACTTTCTTAGAAAAGCATGTCCTGTTGTCTAGTGAAAGCAGATTACATTCTTGTCATGTCTGTAAGAAGTTCAGCTTTCTTGATGTGTGTGTAATACACTTATAAGCAAGTTCCTTATTTTTTTAAGCCACAGTCATTCAGTATGGTTGCTGATCACATATTACTAAACTCTTTTTCTGCATTTAAGCAAGCTTTTTCTTTCAGCATATTTAATATCTAACAATTCCCTCTGTTTTTAAACATACTCAAAACATTTTATACTGATATGTATTTTTTTTATCACATTATATAGTCTTTTGATACAACAAATCAAAATGCAATTTTACATAGTTAATAGAGTGATATTAAAGTATTACTAACAAACTGAATGTATTTAACAACTTTTTCTTTTGCAGACCATTCTGTGAAAATATTTTATCAGTTATGAGCTGTGTCTGCTTTAGTTTAACTTGATTAATTTATTCTTTTGCAATTACAGAATTTAATTTATGACTTAGAACTGTTTCATTCACTCTTTGCAACTTGTTGAATTAACTATAAGAGACAAGAACCATGTGCTACTGCAAGCATTTATAACATTGTGGTCATGTCTTTGAACTGCCCATTAACATCTTGTACTGAACTGGGCTTAGATAAAAAAATATTTGAAAGCAATTATTTTACTGGGGTAAAACCAGTGATATTACAACTTGACAAATTACTTTTAAACTTATTACAATGTATTCTGTACAGTATGTATTTACACAGACTGTTTGCTATTCATGCATTTCAATCTAGCAGCTATCCTGAACCCAATTTTTTTAAAACATGGTTTTTCACACATATTCATTGCTAGACATTAATTTAATTTGTACTGAATTCTTCTGTATTTGTACATACAAAGACTATAAAGTAAATTTAGTCTAATCTTACAAATTTAATAACATTAATATTAAGCAAAATCTTGGAAAATGTTTATATCTCTTTATAAATATCTAGTGGAATTGATACCAAATCCATATGTCCTGTTATTTTCTTTTTTATACCAACATTGTTTTGTCAAAAACATATTAAAAATAGTGACCATTCTTGCTCAATTTATACATATCTTTACTTTCTCTTGTATATCTTTAATCAATTTTAAGCCATCTCTTGTTTTTTAAACCATCTGTTGTATAACTTTACAGTTTAACAGGTTGTAAATACAATTTAATACTAAAATATCTTATTCTGTCAGGTTCAATCTGTTTACCAATATTTCTAATGCACTAATACCTGTTTTTTCCTCCCCCTAAAAGAGTATTGTTAAGAAGGAACGATATATTATTTCTGTTCTTAACTTTATTTCAGACACTTTTGCAACACATACTGCTCACACAGTGTGTAAAACTGATAAAGTACCCCTCCCCCTGTAGTACTGCAGTATTGTTTATCTGTTTTATAATATATGTCAGCCCAACACTTTGGTTATACATTTGCTTTATTAGGTTATTAAACTATAGACCTTTGTCTGATTTGATCATCTTTTCTGTTGCCTTTGCTGTCTATTTCTACTAGTAGTAGTTATTTGTACCCTCCTGTCTACTTTATTTAAACTGTATGTATACTATAACTCATCTGTTGGCTATACTTGATGTAACTAGGGTTTTTTTTTTTTATTATTTTTTATCAGTGGCATATATGCACAATTGTGATGTTTTATTATAATTACCAAATAGTGTTGCATGTGAACATTTTAACAATTAAGTTTTAAATAACAAGTTTTTAGAAAAACTCAAGCCACTTGTCTAGCAGTCTTGTTTCTTATCTTATCTACTCTATACCAATGGATGGGAGACTATACCAATGGATGGGAGATCGCAGATATACCCCAGGGATTACCTCAGTGTCACTGCTCGACAGAGGCACAGCAAAATAATGGGTATAGTTCCCCATACTAAAGGGGTGGCGTAAGCCACAAAACGATGGGCTAGGCTTGTAAATGCCCTCGGGCAGATAGCCTAGTATGAACCTATGAACCTATGAACCTATGAACATTTCCTGTAACTATTCATCCAGTCTAGGAAGGTCTGAGCTCACATTTCATACTATGTAAACTACAGTTAATTCTTTTGGCATTTTTCCTTTAATCATCTGTTAGTAAAATGCTGTTATAAAACACTTAGTATTATATTTGTGATTTGCATAACCATGCAAACTAAACATTATTTTACAATTTGTTTACATATTTTTTAACTTTTGATTTCAGTATTTTTATTTATTTATTTAACTGTTCTGACTTAATTTTACAAAGACTGTTTGACTAATTCTATCTGTGATTTTATTTCTTTTTTAAAATTCAGAACTTTAACTGTTTGGTGTGGTGTTACTATGCAATTATAAAAAAAATGTAAAAAAAAATAGATATTAGCTTAACAAACACATTTATATATTTACATTATTTATATTTGCTGTTATCTGCCTGTTATTCTTGTGTGTTGTATAAAAAGAAAATACATGCATGTCAGTCTTGTGACTTTAAATTATTACTCTTATTAACTATTTTTATTTAATTTTTATATACAAGAACTGTTTTGTTTACCTTTTGACTATGCTAAGAATGGCAGTCATATGCTCTACTTTACTGTAGTACTGATAAATATATTGCTTTAATTGAATGGAAGTTTTAAACATTTGAGAATGATTTGTATTTCACCATCCTACCATGTAAGCTTAACCATTTTCAAAACACAAACATGTTATAAAATATATTTCTTTTGCACAGATCAGCTGTAGTTTCCTACTCTTTCCCAATGTATGAAGGAAGTTAGTCTCTGTCAGTTCAGCTAATCTATTTTCTTCATCTTGTAACTGTTGTTTAAGAGTCTCCTCATGGTCTGCCCGATATGTCTCAGGAACCTGTTCTGCTGAATCTGAAACTCCTATGCACTTTTGAAAAAATGTTTGTATAACTTGTCTAAACTTCCTGAACTCATTGTGTCTCTTTTTTAGAAGTTTACTACATTTTTTTGTAACAAAATGTACTAAGGGTTCTATCAGTAACTGATTTGACTCACATGTGGTGACAGGACATAACTGTTCAACATCTGAATATAATGGAAACACTTTAGCCTTAGTTAATTCTTTATTATGAACAGATCTGTCTTCACAGTCTATTGTTTTATGACATATAACATTTACCTCAGAACTTATGTCCCTACCATACCTCTAACATAACTAGATTTAATACAGACTTTTTATACATATTTTAGTTAAACACACACCCTCTTGGTTTTGGAAAGATACTGCCTTGATGATGCAAATGCTAACACATCTGTTCTTGTCCAAATGCTGATAAGTAAACGGTCTTCAAGAAAACGCCTTGTGGATTAGAAAAGCACATTTTTAAACTTTCTTAGAAAAGCATGTCCTGTTGTCCAGTGAAAGCAGATTACATTCTTGTCATGTCTGTAAGAAGTTCAGCTTTCTTGATGTGTGTGTAATGCACTTATAAGCAAGTTCCTTATTTTTTTAAGCCACAGTCATTCAGTATGGTTGCTGATCACATATTACTAAACTCTGTTTCTGCATTTAAGCAAGCTTTTTCTTTCAGCATATTTAATATCTAACAACCAGTAGCAAAAAAGTTTTAAAATAACACACATTTCAGATCTGTTAACCAATTTATTTTAATTGTCACCATTTCCTTCTACATTTGATCTTTAGTCAGCAAATGTCCTTCCTACATTTAAATTTAAGCCCAAAACAATGCATAATTAAACCAGCAAACACTGGACTGCAGCATGTGTTTTCCAATGCATTCTGGGTATGCAAAGAGAATTTGTTATCCACACTGGTTCTGCAGAAAAAGTTCCCTATTTTAAGGCAGTGTGTATCAATACCAAAACTAACAGGCACCAAAGTCCCTCTGACAAAGAATTAGCCCTATACTTACACTGGGTCTATACCATACTGTCAAAGTGTTAATACTTCGAATCACTAAAGATCGAACTTTAGTGATCGAAAACTTTGAATTGCTATAAAAATATTTTTAAAACAAAAAAAGAAAAACAAAAGGATGTAAGCAGGGGGGCAAGCCCCCCTGTACCCCCCACCCCCCGCTCTTTAAATATACCAACTCTGAGATCACACTACAGTGTAGGAAATGGAAATCATCCATTTTTGCACTGAAGTGCGATCTCTTACAGCCTTTAGGTTTTTCTTTTTTTTTGTTTTAAAAATATTTTTATAGCAATTTGAAGTTTTAAGACTTCGATCTTTAGTGATTTGAAGTATTAAAACTTCGACAATCTGATATAGACCCACTTACACCATAACCAGTGCTAGCGTATTGCTCTACTTCCTGGCTTTAGAGGTTTCACTACTCTTTGGCTTCTATAACTGACTCCATTCATTTGCAAACCTCCAGTGGTTTCTCTGCAAAGACAGCTGCATTTCTTTTCACATGATCCACTTGCAGCTTAAGCAAAGGAGAGGATTTTGCTAGTTTGGGATCATAGAACAATAACTGTGCTTTTTTAATGCAGTAGCATCTTGGATAAGTGTATTTCAGTTGATGATGACGTAGCCAAACATTCTTCTGCTGCTGCTGGATCTATGGACGTTTTTGTTCCCAGGGAAGCTTTAGAGTAGCAGGATAAAGTAACTTGAATTTATACTTCCTTTATTTGCATAATCTGATTGTGCAAAAGTACTTCTTCCTTTACTGGTTATTACACAGTAGTTATTATTAATGTAAACTACTATTTGCCATTAGGAGCCGCTTCTCTTCTTACCCCAATGTGGAAACAACAAGTCCTTTCAATTGATATGACTGACATTTTAATGAAAATATGCCTCAGAACTTTTATTTGCAGAGTCAGGTGAGTAAACATTGTGCGCATGTTCTATGTGAACTTATTCATGGGGACCTAAGCACACGCAGCAGGAGTACATTTTTTAGGAATCCCAGGTAAGTACTGCATTCAGAGGTTTACAGGATCGCTATGATTCTGAGGGTCTCATGATGTTATTTGTCTTCAAAGACTAATTAGTCTTTCATTTATTTCTTCTTGCTGACTTTTCCAATTCTGCATAACCACCTTTTAAGTCAGTAAGTCCCACGGATAACGCCTGTAATGCATCTCAAGGCATGGTTAAGAAGTAAGTCCCACGGATAACTCCTGTAATGCATCTCAAGGCATGGTTAAGAAGTAAGTCCCACAGATAAAGCCTGTAATGCATCTCAAGGCATGGTTAAGAAGTAAGTCCCACGGATAACTCCTGTAATGCATCTCAAGGCATGGTTAAGAGAAATTCAATTTATTTTCATCCCTTATTGTTAACCTCTGTAAGGTCTAGTTTTTTTCTACATATTTTGACTATTTCCTCATATGTTCTGTCAAATCTCTTGTTAGCTTCCTCTGTATCCATCTGAGCAGCACGTTTGATAACCATTTGTAGCGATGAACACTCTACCATGTGCTTGGACTGCACTTTCACGTGGTTTTAAAGACTGCACTTTTCTTTTCCCTGTTGCCTTTTTCTTTTTAGTCAGCATGTATTTTCTATTTCAAATCCTGTTGATTTCAGCCACAAAATAAATAGCCAAACAAATAAATAAATTATAATACATTTTAAAGTTTTGGAATAAGGGAGGTCTGCAAGGAGGCTTCCACTATCTCAGTGCCACTGGAGCATAAACGAAGTGTGACACGTACGTATATGGCTGACACAATACAAGACATACAAGGTAAATGGAGGAAATGCAGTTAATGGAAATGGATGTATCCAGCTTATACCCCAACATAATAGCAATGTGAAGAAGATTATAAAGCAGTACAAGTTCAAAGTTCTCATTTACAACTGAACTAAACGTTGCCCTTGTAAGACTAGCTGGCACTGTTTAGAAACAATGAATACATGCTAAATGCTGTTATGATGTAAAACTGTAGAACAGAATGAATATGGGATTTAAAGGAAGAAAACTGTATAAGTGACAATAAATGAAAATGTATTCTTGTGTGATTACTGTCAGCAATAAAATCTTTTGCTACTTAAAAAAAAAACTCTCTTCTAACCAAGATTTGGTCGAGGTATGAAATACCCAGTGATATTTTACTTTAGGATCACCAAGGATCACTAGCCTAGTTCACACAGATGTAGGCGGTGCCATCTTGATTGATATCCCATCTGGGCTGTCAGATGAGCTTGGTGGTTAGGACTTTTTTTTAATGTTATTCAACATCTGTACTTTTTGAACAGTAATAGGTTTAAGTACGTCAAAGTTATAAAAAAAAAAAAAAAAAAAAAAAAAGCATCAGTGAACAACGGCTGCACACATCCATCAAGGGGGCTGCCACAACCCCTGCACCCCCTGCAACAAACAATTTTAAGTGCTCTGCTGTGCTATTTCTGGCAGTGGGGAGAGGGGGTAGATGCCCCTTGATGGACACTACACTGTCTTACTTCATAACATCTCATCTTCTTAAAAACAACTTTTTCAAATAAACATTTACTGCTTCATAAGTAAAAAGTAGTACATTATAACTAAAATGTCTGCCAACATCACACAGGGGAAACATACCCAGAAGATTTTATAAATCAAATTAAAAGTTGTCTTCATGTCACACCTACACTGTAAAATCAGCGTAAAAAATGAATACTAAACCCAAAGCTTTTTTTCCTTAAAGGCAAGTAACAGTCTGTGTTATTGAGCCTCACAGCCTTTGTAAACATGATACATCAATGGGTGCACAAGACTAATGCCATTCCCAACACGGAGGTAAATGGAATACTTATTTTGATGCTCAGAATCCCAAAGATGGTTTGCATCCCTCTGAACTTTGCTGTTTGGACACTCAGTCTTCTGGCACTACTCAGTGCAGTTCAGGTAACCACAACCCACATAACTGACACACAGAGACGGCTCACTTACTGTGACCAAAGTGACTGGAATGTGATTAGTGGTCCAGGCACTCAAGGAACTAGAGAGGAGAGGCATGAAGGGGCTTGGTCTGCTTGACTCTTCCTACGGGGTAAGGGTGGGAGGGGCTCACACGACTTTATGGTACAATGGGCAGTGCAATCACATTGCTAAGGACCACAGAGACCACCTCTCATGCTCTGAGAGGAGGTGAGAGGGAGGGTTGCTTGGAGTTAATGCCCCCTGTGAAAATGGAGGGACATCCCCCACAGAAAGCCCACTGCACACCCCTCTCCAGTTTCTACCTATGTGTGCATGGTTACAGCCAGGAAGAAAACAATAAAAAAATGTGAACTGCCCCTGATGGCTGTCTAAATGATGGTCTCTCCTAGTCGACTCTTGCCCTGATGAAGTTGAAAGAATGGGATGACTGGCCAAAAGGGGACTACTGACTGACAGACAGCAATGACAAAAACCTGGGAAAAAATTATCCAGGTATCTTCCATCTGCCACCCGAAACTTATGCTTATGCAACTTTCTCCCTTTGTTTTTTCCTTCACCAGCTGTTAAAATGCACTACTAACAATTTTTTGAAAGACATGCCATCTAATGGCAGATGTAATGCCAACTTACAAGGCTCATCACGGACTTACTGCAACTCCTCCTCCTCACATTTTCATCACAACACTAACAAATGACAAATACTGAAACATGGAACTCTGTAACTAGTGTACCTTTTCCAATAAAAAGCAGATTATTTTAGACCAAGCTTTTTCCTTTATGTGCGAGGATAAGTCAGAAAAAGTATTCTCTGTCCATTTTAAATAATATATGGAGTCTTGTGGTCAGATCATTGATATCCTGCATAATTTCTGTAAACTGCATAGCACAATAGCTGCCCTAATATCGATGTCAAATGATACAGTAGGTAAGACTTTGAACTTTTTGAGGTTGATTTTGTGTGTCTATTTAAGTTGTTTGATTGTCTGTCTGTCTTTGCTGATGAGGAAAGTCCAAGTGGGTAAAGCCCGCTTTCAGCAGAAGGAGATAAGCTCCATCACAGTACATTTATATTAACAAGGGAAACCACAGAAAAAACAAACACAGGTACAAAATAAGTATACAATAAAGTATTTACAGCAATATGTATAAGTGTATACAGTTCTGGTAGCTCTAAATTTTTGCTGGAAGTAAATGATTTATACTTTAGAAAGTAAAACATTGCTGTAGTATAGGGTGCATCTTGATAAGCAATGCAAGGAGGTACAGACATTTTCTAAACAAAGCTAGGTTTAGCGTGTGGTGGAGGAGATAGGAACTTAGAAAAGATCTAGGTAAACTGAAAAACAGGAGAGAGAAACACGTGTATGACTGGAAAGGGAGTAGTAGCTTAAGATGGGGAAGAAAGATGGAGTGAATGCTGGGATATTGCAGAGTCAGCCAGGTACCGAGTATGGACATGACTAGGATTTATTCAGATGTAATTTGAGAAGGCTTTTAAAATGAGGTAGTTTGTCAGTGAGTTTAATGTGTTCTGGGATGGTGTTCCATATTTTTGACACACAGCAGAAGTAAAGTAAGTCTCCAGCTGAGTTATTAGACTTAAGTTATTTTTAATAAGAACTTATAGGGCACAGCAGAGGTTCCTTGAATGGGAATAGAATAGCCTGTGGGGTTGGTTGTTTCTGTAACGTATTACCTTTAACTGGTTTTGTACAGGTTTCTTTCTCCTTTACATCTACATTTGCCTTAGTCTGTTCAGAGGATTACACAATATGGAGCATTTGCTGTTATGGTTAAACTCCACTTGCTGCTTACTGTTTTACCTCTTCATACAAACAGCTTATGTCACCATTTTTCTTTGTATGTAGGTCATGGCTGAAAAAGGGCCTTTATGATCCAGTCCACATACTTAATTAAATAAAAAAATAAATAAACCCACTAATTACTGAAAAAATATAATAAAAAAAACTGATTTCAACTTACCTGAGCAACGTATACAAGACCAGATGAACTGTCAACAGCCACACCAAAAGACTGGCCAGTAAAATGCTCTGCAAATCTTGGCCATCCTGGATCTAATTTGTACAGCGGTGTCTCCAAAGATCTAAAATAACTCAGGACAAATCCTCCTATTACCTAGAAGAATGGGTGAAAACAAGTAAGCATCACATATGCCATTCAACATAATGTCTTGATCTTCTATATAAAGTAGTCATATTAATGAAAGGTATTCTGCAAAAGCTACTAGTTAAATGATTCACCATTCAGTTCACCCACAGTTCTTAAAAATGTGATACTCATAAATATTGTTTGATTATGCTCCTAGTGGAAACAGTTAAATAATATGATTTGATTTATTTATTTACTTGCCTTTGTTTACCAGGAAAGTCTGACTGGGCAAAGCACCTTTTCACTGAAGGCTTTGGGAGAAAAGCTCTACATTATATGCATTAAAATGAGATAATTGAAAAATGTAACATGTATGACACTCAGGACAACATAACTTAACAGGTGATTATGTTACATACACATTACAGTAAGAAAGTAAGAAAGTTGATAAGTTGCTTAACGATACATTTTTTCTTATATTTGTGATAAGGTTGATAAAATAGTGATTGGTGTATAATTTGAAAGCTCTGTACTGATTCGAGATTTTTGCACAGTGAGGGGAACTTTATTTTTAGATATGGATCGAGTCATCAGAATTGAAACTAGAAATGCAATAGCCTCTGCTGCTGTTTTAAGATATTCAGGTAGCCTGCCGGGGATAGTTGTAGCAGGCTTTAATTTTTTTTTAGGTATTTTTTGATGTTATCTGGGGGAACTGGTTGGAACAAAAAATTATGAAAGAGGTTATTTGACTGAGTAGGGACCTCAAGAGCTTGACTACTATCCTTACTTGGATAGAAGAAAGTTTCTTTGCTCACCAGTGGGAGTGGGGAGCCTTGAGCAGCCTACCTGTCCCTGTAGGAAGTGACCTCAGCACAAGAGCTGTAGTAATTGGTTGTTTTGGACCATTTCTAGCTCTTTTGAAGTTCCCTGTTTAAAATCCGCCTCTGGGCATTTTTTTCTGGCTATACTACTCAGACAAGCTCCTCGTGGTCCTGCAGAGTGGTCCTAGCTACAGAGAACTCAGAAAAGCGACTACTTTCTGGATTTAAGCATCTTTGCTGTTTTTTTACTTGAAATACCTTCTCTAGCTTACCCTAAACAAGCTTAAACTGTTTTTTAGCTGTTTGCTGCATTATTTAATATCTGCACTTAAAAGTTACATTTTAGATGAATTTGATATAAAGTTTGTTGTTTGTTTGTTTAATTTAACTGTTGAGGCTGCCCACTAAAGTGTGCTAGCCTGTGTAACTGATTTATTACTGTTTCTGCATTTTCTGTGTCTTTCTATCTAAAAACAAAACAAAAAAAAAATAATCCTTGTTTTCCCGCCTCTCCTTGACTAGTTTAGACCAGTTTACAGGCTTTGCTGTATTCTGGGCTGTGGTGTAGTTCCTGTGTTGTCCATTACCTTACTTGGATAGAAGGAAGTTTCTTTGCTCACCAGTGGGAGTGGGGAGCCTTGAGCAGCCTACCTGTCCCTGTAGGAAGTGACCTCAGCACAAGAGCTGTAGTAATTGGTTGTTTTGGACCATTTCTAGCTCTTTTGAAGTTCCCTGTTTAAAATCCGCCTCTGGGCATTTTTTTCTGGCTATACTACTCAGACAAGCTCCTCGTGGTCCTGCAGAGTGGTCCTAGCTACAGAGAACTCAGAAAAGCGACTACTTTCTGGATTTAAGTATCTTTGCTGTTTTTTTACTTGAAATACCTTCTCTAGCTTACCCTAAATAAGCTTAAACTGTTTTTTTAGCTGTTTGCTGCAGAACCCATAAAGTTAAAATCGCTGGAACAATGTCAGACTCAAAGCCAGTCACAAGTGGTGTCCCACAGGAATCTGTCCTGGGACCCCTCTTGTTCGGCATTTATTTCTCAGATGTTAAAGCAAACATGGGAGGGTTGTGGCTGACAAAGTTCGCAGATGACTGCAAATTAGGCGCCATAGTCGATACACCAGCGGACACTTACATCTTACAAAAAGGCCTCACAGAAACGGACAACTGGTGCCGGAGTCATGGCCTTAAACTAAATGCCAAAAAATGTATAGTCATCCCCTTTGGGAAAAACAAAGTACCCACAAATTATCACATAGACAACAACCCACTGAAAAAGTAATCAGAGACCTAGGGACCCAAGTCGACAGCGACCTCTCATTTGACACCCACGTTGCCAAAGTGGTTAGAAAAACATTCTACCTTGTACACCTTATCATGAAGGGATTCAAATCCAGATCCAAGGATGTCATTGTACCCCTATACTCCTCCCTCATCAGACCCATGATTGAGTACAATGCCCCATTTGGTATGTACCTCACCCGGCATTTGCAACAGCTGGAGAGACCACAAAAGTACCTCACCAAGAGGATCAAGGGTCTCCAACATATGTCTTATTCTGCCGGACTAAAGAAACTCCAGCTCTATTCAGTAGCATACCGCCTGCTCAGAGGTGATCTCTGCCTGACGTACAAGGCCATGTCCAATCAGGAACTGATGGACATGCTCCACCTCAAAAAATCCAAATCCATCAGAACCACGAGAGCTAAAGACTTAAACCTCGGCTCAAGTATGAATAGGACATGCTGGAGGGATAGATTCATAACCCAGAGGCTTCCCATGCTCTGGAACAAGATCCCAGTTCATGTTAGGCAGAGCCTCTCACTGACTCTCTTCAAGAGAAATCTTGATGAGTGGATGGGAGATCGTACGTTTACCCCAAGGGTCACATCTGTGTCACTACTAGACAGGGGCACAGTAAACTAATTCTATTATATAAGGGGACCTTCACTGTGTCACTACTAGACAGAGGCACAGTATTCTAAATCTATTCTGTGCATTTTGTACCATTTTATGGGGTGGCGAAAGATGCATCACTATGGCTAGGCTTACAAATGCCCCAGGGCAGATAGCCTAGTACTAAACTATGAAACTAGTCACCCTGTTGGTTAAGGACTGTGCTGTACATAAAGTGGGTATTGAATTGGTTGGCTATTTTACAATTTTGTTTCTGGGTGTTTAATGCTGGCTGTACAACTTGTCCTGGATTTAACAGTTTATTGACTGAAGCCTAGAACAGTTTTGGATTACTGGTGTGTATGGTTTGAATGGTTTGGTAGTAAGTTTTCTTACATCTGGAGCATTTCTCCCCGGGCCTCTGCTGAAAACAGGATCTGTGGAACCTAGTCAGACTTTCCTGGTCAACAAATGTTAAATAAATAAAATAAAAATAAATAAATAAATATTTGACAAGTTGTTTTTTAAGTTTTCTTTGCTTTCTCCAAATATTTTGGGTTTCTAATACTATGACAGGAATGGACTTCATTCCTAAGTCAAAGTATAATTAAATTTCATGAAATTAATATTGTTTCAATATTTGATGTAAGCCAGAAGTGTTCTTCGCAGCACCCACAATGTGTCCCGTAATGAGTCCTGCAATTTGTACTGAGATATATGTATTGGTAACATATCTAAATATGATTGTATACTCTTTTTTTATAAGACCTGTTGCTCCTACTACCACTGGAACTGTCTTGGTATCTTTCTTCCACATTGCTCTTTCTTCTGCCTGCAAATCCTGATTGTTTTATAACTTTGTGTCTCTCCGTACGCAAGACACTGTAGTCACTGGATGCAGTGATTTCAATGATCAATGCTACTTTTGTCTTTTTTCGTGGACCACTATATGTGGTTTTCTTGCGTCTATCTTTTGAACTCTTGGCAATGGGTGATCCCATGTGATGTAGACTTCATCATTTTCTATGATGCTTTGTGGCTCATGTTTCCAGTGTTTTTCAGCTTCTTCAGTATTATAATGTTTGCACAATCCCCACTGCAACAGTCTTGCCACATTATGCCTTTCATTATACAGTCCTTCTGCCATTAGTATATCACAACCAGCAACAAGGTTTGCAACTGTTTCCAATTCTGTTTTACAAAACCTACATTTGTTTGATTTTCCCACATGTTCAACACACTCTGTAAACCAATGTGTACGTAGCCCACTATCTTGGGCTGCCAATATTAACCTTTCATCTTTTGGTTTGAATTCACCTCTCCTTAACCATTCCTGCATTCAGTCCTGATCAACATGAGGTTCTTTCAGGAGTTTTTATACTTGCCACTATATTTATGCATTTTCCACATTTCTTCCCATCTTCATCTGATCCTTTAGCTTATATTCTTTCTTTTGCTTTTGGCAAATTCAGTTGCTGCCTGATTTTACCTACTTCTGGTTTGACTTGCATTCCTGCTTGATGCCAATATGCTTCTGCTAGACTAATAAGGGAAGTCATCTTAGATTTATTCTCCTCACGTTTCAAAACTTTCACAATGTTTGGGTCTTATGAGGTCAGCAGATATGCATGCAGTCCCATGACTGCAGATCTATACATGTAATCAATTTCAAGGAGGCCCATACCGCCTTCGGAACGGGGAATATATAATCTTAGTATGCACTGATTTTTATAAATCATTTGATAAGTATGAAGCATCCTTCTTGTTTTCCTGTCTAATCTATCCAACATGTTTTGGGACCAGTCAGTCATTCCAAAACTGTAAGTTAGGACAGGAAGAGCAAATTGGTTTACAGCTTGAATTTTGTTCCTAGATGTCAATGTTGTTTTCAGGATTAATTTAAGTCTTCTAAAATATTCTTTATTAAGTTTTATTAGTATTCGTTCATGCTTTATTGCTGATCCTTCATCAGTTCCCAAATATTTATACACTCCCTCTTGCTCAAGTTCTTTTATATCACATCCTTGTCCCAAACTGATGTTTTCTTGGTGCTGTAGCTTTCCTGCTTGAAGGGCTGCTTTTGCACATTAACCAAGACCAAATGACATTCTTATATCATCTGAAAAAGTTTCGACTACCTGCAGTTGTGCTTTCAGTTCCTCATCTGATGAGATATACAGTTTTAAATCATTGACAAAGAGAAGATGAGAAGTCTTTACACTTTGTTGCTTTCTGGGAGCCAAATTATAGCCATGACCTAATCTTTTAAGCAGACAGCTTAATGGATTAAGGGCAAGGCAAAAGAGCAATGGTGACAGAGTCACCCTGGAATATACCACTTTGGATTTTTATCCCTGAAATAATAATAACTTGCCCTCTATCATGGCTTAACTGCACAGTGGTTTTCTACTGTTTCATGGTCGCTGTGATGTAGTTTATCAGTGTAGGGTGCATCTTACACATTGTTAAACACTATTTTATCCATGAATGTGGGATACTGTCAAATGCTTTTTTGTAGCCAATCCATGCCATACTTAAGATTCTTCCCTTTTTTACAGTCCTCCACTATAACTTTATTTAACAACAAATGATCTTTTGTTCCATATGACTTTCTTTTATTGCCATAATTGAGTTTTCTTCTAAATTACTATAAACTCTGTTGGCATCAATTCCAGGGTATAGTTTATACATCGGTGAAAGGCAAGTTATTGGTCTATAATTTTTAGGATAGCTTGCAGGTTCACTCTTAAGTAGGAGCATTGTTTTTCCTGTTGTTAGCCAGGTTGATGTCTGTTCGGGGTGTGCATACAAATAGTTTTTAGTCATTACTAAATCTTTGTGCAAATATGCCAATACCTTTAACCAGACGTTAGGTACTGCATCTGGGCCTGGGTTTTTCCAATCAGAGGCTTTTCTTAACTTTGTTTCAATCTCTCTGGCTGTTACTTACTTCATCCTATTTCATATCCTGTACCTTTGAACTTATTTGTTTACTTTTTCTATCCATTTAGCATCTTTCTTATGTTCCACATGTTCTTCATAAATACTTCTCCAAAATGTATCTAGTTCTTTTTGTGGTGGTCTTTCAAATTCCTTTTACCTTGTTTCCCAATTCTCTATAAAACTTTTTTGGGTCATCATAAATTGCTTATTTTGTACTTTTCCTTTATATTTATCTGTGTATCTTCTAAGTTGTTCTGCCTGTACTGATATTTTTAGTTTATTATTTGCGATAGTGCACAATAAATCCCAATCCATTATAACTGGTCTTGCAGCATAATTACTTAATTACCATATACTTTTATTAACTTGGGTCTGCACATTTTCAGCTAGATTTCTTAATAATTCTATTTACCTTTTTAATTTTTTCTATGCACTGTCATAGATGTCTGCCTTTTAAATGTGTGCCTTAAATATCCTGTAAATATTTGTGAGCTATAATGGTTTACTAAAACCTATAATTTCTGTATTTCAGATCTATACCTTTGCATACTCTGTCAGTGTCCTTTTAACTTTCTGCCCAATGTACAATAATTATGTAAAGTGTACTGCAGTCTGTAAATTAATTAAATTAAACGTGCCCTGTTATGCCTCGAGCATACTGAATAACTATTACTACCTGTTCTTTAGATAACTTGTTTTAATAAGCCTGTTACAAATAATTCTTTCACTTTGCCCTTAAACTGACTGAATCATGTGAAGTGTGATGTAATTGCATGTTGTAACTGAGTATGAATGTTATATTCTGAAATCTGACTGAACTGTACTATACTGAATGCATAACTGAGTATGAATGTCATATTCTGAACTTTGAAATTTACATTAAAGTGATACATGTTTATACTGAACATTTGAAATAGCTCTGTATATTCTGGAAACTAAGTAAACATACTAAAGGAATATATTTTGCCAATGTTACCTAAACACAGACAAAAGCATGACTGAAAACTGGTAAATGTTATATTCTGGAAACTAAACTATTAGTACCTTTTCCTGTCAATATTGTCTGAACATAGATAAAAACAAGCTGAAAACTAGTACTGTTATACAATTG
The DNA here is from genome assembly GCF_019279795.1 of Protopterus annectens. Classification (NCBI taxonomy): domain Eukaryota; kingdom Metazoa; phylum Chordata; order Ceratodontiformes; family Protopteridae; genus Protopterus; species Protopterus annectens. The sequence goes on from NC_056736.1 coordinate 538,672,336, forward strand.
TCTGAAAACATTAGAACATTTCCAGGCCTTTCAAACCTCCCATTTTCCATCTCTTGTGTAAGGCTGGGTGATTGATGTTCTTGACTGTATTAAAATCAAACTGAACAATCAACCTGGAAATTATTTAAAATAACATTTGCAGCTTTAACTATTACAAGGTGATAGCATTGCTTGTTGCACTGACTTTATTTACATTTTTCTGCATAAAATAAACATATGCTGCTAATAAATTCTTGTAAAAGTCTGCAAACAAATTAATAAAGTACTACAGTGAACTAAACCCATTGTTTGCAATTTTGCAACTGAACTGATAATGTACTAGAGTGAAATGGGGAAGGCTGTAACTTTATTATTAAATCAAACGGAAAGCTAAGTGGCACCATTTTTCCTGTCATAACCTCAAATGAAACTAAAGTAGTAATCTAACACTGTATTCATATTTTAACATTTTTTTGCATTTCTGCACCTCTATAAATTAATCTTAACTGCTGAACTTTCTACGTTCACTCTTGTGACCCTCAGGTCCTAACATGCTATTGTGTGTGAAATTCCACCCACTGTCTTAGCATAGCCATTCTATTAGTTGACATCCTTTAATTTTTTTCAGTACTACTAAATGCTGCAAGGAGTTATCGTTAATCTATAATTTTCTTTGATAAATAGTACGATGTGTAACTGCATAAAATGCCACTAAGAAACTTAACTTCAATGTTTTATGGCATACAGCGCTGCCTTTAATTTATCTTGCTAAGCTGGCCTGTAATCTGATAAACTGCACTTTCTGCATGAAATATATACAATTTTGAACTATTTACATAGACATATTTATTACTATAGTTGAACTGATCGATTCTAGAAGATTACTTGTCTGTCCTTTATACAATAGGAGATGAACTTGTGGCTTTAGTGACACATATTTATGATCCACTCTTTTCTTGTATTGGATCTGAAACTGTACTGCCACTTCCAAAATGTAGCATTGACTTTAAATGTTACATTCCGTAAACTAGCAAAACATCATTTAATATCTGTGAATGCCTTTTTGTCTCCGTCTGTATCAAGATATTATTTATGCATTGCAACACTTTACTACCATAATGTCTGTTAAACAAAACAGTAACACAAAAAATTAAATTTGCCAAATCTGTAACTGTAAATCCTTTACTTTGCAAATTAACTTCACGGTCATTTCTGATATACCCTACACAAACTGCTACCCTTTTTTCTCACTGGCCACACTCAATATGTCTTTCTGACCACTTCAGCTGTGTCAGCTGAACTGGAATTTATTTTATCTTTAATCCATAAATCTGCATGTTCCTGTCGTAACCAATTCTTTAAATTCTATACATCTGCACAATTTACTGCATGCAAATTTTTATCTGTGTGCACTACTGTACATACCGTAGCATTTTTATTTTTCCAAAAAAATCTTGTTACTGAAGTCTAAAACAACATATAACTATGATGACATGTCCATACCTAGTATGGAGCGGTTACACTTCGAACTGTTAACTGATGTAATCTTTGACCCTTTCAGTTCTGACAAAACTGCATTAGTTTCCTCTTGTAAAGATCCATTTGTAACCGAAATTGATTTGTCTGTAGTAATCAGTACATTATTCCATAATTTGTCTGTAAACAATGAAAAGATTGTCATTTCTTTCAACCTTAAACAATGACAGATAGATAATCTGGTACTTGTCTCCCACACACTTTATAGACAAGGTGAAAAAATCCTTTTTTGTAGAATTAGCAACAACACTGTCTTGAGCTATGGAATGCTTTTTTTTCCCTTTATTTTTCCGTGAAACACTATTAAAAACATTGACTTGAGGTAAGGTATGCATTTTTCCTTTACTTTCCCTGAAATCTATATATCGTTTATGCTTGCCTTTACTTTATCAAACTGATTAAAATCTGAACTCTGATTACTCTTATCCCCCCTCAGTGTAATATTTGCACTGGCTTCTAAAAACAAGAAACTAGAATTTATTACATTCTGAACATCTGTATTTGAAAAAACATGTACTTGAGATGAAGCAAATGTTTCTTTCTAGTTGGTCTGGAAATCTGCATGTTAAGTACACTAACTATGTTGATGTATGTATTTACAATACTGCTACTTAACTCTGTACTTTGAATTACATGTAAACAAGAATTTATAGCATTTTGAACATATGCAACAGGAACTTGAGACATTGTAAATATTTGCTTTATGTTTGGGTTGGGAAAACAGTGTCACTTTAAACTGTTAAAAAAAAATAAATATATATATATATATATATATATATATATATATATATAACATATATATATTATTGCAAAAAAGTTAAGCTGGCTGCTGCAATACTGCGACTTAACTCTGTATCGAATTATATATGCTGTAGTATTTATGCTGAGTTCTGAAGACTATAAATAAGAATTTGTTATTTAAGTGTGAAACCATACTAACAGAAGCTGACTCATTCTGTGAATGATGAGGTAGTGTGCCTGTTGCAGTGTGCTTCTGTGATTAACCCTTTTGCGTCTGGAAAGATGTAACATTCCTGAACTAATAACCTTTAAATTTAAATGAACATTTCTGGAACTCAGTTTTTTAGACCGTTTTACCCAATTTTTAATGTTAAACCAAACATTTACTAGTGTATTAATTGCAGAAGTATTGTTTGACATGTTTATACAAGAAATATGCAAAAATGACTTTTACTGATGTATTTAAACTTTTCTGAGTTTTTACCTAAAAAGTGCATATCAAGTCTTAGATAATTTTATGATTATGGAAGAACATGCCCCGTCATCTGCAGCTTTTTAAACTTTTTCTTCCCTCTTGGCTGTCTGATGTCACACTGGAAACTTGAAAGTTTGTGCAGATGGGGAAATATGCTGCTATAAACTGGATAATGTCTTTTTATATTCTGAAGGAACACTGTTGAAGGCTGTAGATTTTCTGGAATTGTGCTAATCTGTTGATGTTCTTTTAGGCTTTTCCTGAAGTAGTATTTAAACACTGGTGCTCTGCAATCTAACAACTCCAATTACTGTATGTAGGGGTACGTCGTTTGCTCTGGCTGTTTTCTGTATGAAGTTTACATCAGAAATATTAGTGCTGTCTTACCGAAAGGTCTGCTCTGTAAGAAGTAACTATAGTTCTGTCAGCGGTGACCTTATTTTGTATGGAGTTTACAATCTCCCATTTGGAAAATCACTGGCGTGCTGAAAAGTCTGTTATAAAACGTTTGGTGTAGTTACCGACAGATTGGAAAAAGTGTCGCTTTAAACTGTTAACAAAACATAAAATAAAAAATATATACTGCAAAAATTAAACCTTGAGGTTAAGCTGGCTGCTGCACTTGAAAGGGTTACTCACTGCAGCTGTCTCTGCTGAAGTTCTGAAGAAGTGTTCCAAATGAACACTGGTGCACTTAGTCTGACTGCTGACAAAGTTGCTTTGAATGAAGCACTGCTGCTCCGTAGTTGGCTCTGTAGAACAGACAGTCTGACTGCTAATGCAAGGTTGCTATGGGGTTTTGGGACTTACTTTTACTGCTTCCCCCCATTCATGGTGGCTTGCTACTGTAAGAATTGATAAGAGTGCAGCATACTGGAATTAAATGGAAACAACTAAAATGAGACTGGAATGAATGTCTTTATTTGTTAATTACCCAAACTTATGCTGAATAGATGCCAGTCTCTCCTTTATGGGCCAAGTCGTTTCATACTTTTTAGAATGATTCTGCATGCGCTGTAATTCGGTTTAGATGTTAGCAATATCTGAATATGGTCTCCAATAACAGTGGTAATAAACAATAACAAATAAACAATAACAGTCTGAAATTCTGGAATGCTGGATAACAGTAACAGTGCTGATAAACATATCCAAAATTTCAGCATGTACATTCTGATTCTTCTGAATATCAACTGAAACAGAGTTTTCCTCCTGAATAGTATGGATATTTAACCTGACTTCTGTACTCATGCTCAAGTGTCTGCTCTGCAAAGACCTTTATCATTACCTGTCCCAAAACTAACTGACTCAAATGAACGTGTCTGAAGTATATCCTAATAACATCAAAAACCTGTAATGTTTTACACACCTCTTTAGCCTTGGTTTCCAAGCCTTGTCTTGCATGTGCCTTACAGTCTACTTTTTATCTTACATTCCATTGCAAGTACACATATCTTTCCCTCAAGAAAGGAACATTCTGTAGCTCTCCCTTTAAACTGTTACTTCTGTACATCTCATGCTTAGCCAGCAAGATTATCTTTTCCTTTCTAATGAACTGTTTTTCCCTGAAACTGAATGTATACATGAAAACACAAGTCTGACTCTATATTTTCAGGCCTATGACTCTACCTTAATGTACTGCAGTGAACTCACTAAAAATACCCCAAGTCTAACAGTCAGGCATTTATATTTTATATACATGTCAGTCATATTTTTATCAAGGAAAAGTTGTGGATAGTAATTAATAAAGTGCTGATGGACTTTATCTGGGAAGGGAAGAGGGCAAGGGTCAAGTATGATAAGATACCTCTTCCAATAGGACAAGGTGGCTTAGGATTACCCAATATGAAAGGAAATTTTAGAGGTACACAGTTAAGGCTCACATACATAATCTAAGCAGAAAGTTATAATTTAAAGTGGAAAGGGATGATGATGAAGCAGTGAGATTCAAGAAATAAAGAGAGAGTGGGATTTTGGATGCAAATCCTTAAGGACAGTAACAACAACAGCTACACAGAATATTACATTCATAAAATAGCAGAACGCATTCTAAGACCTAAGCCAACACAAGAATGGGAAAAGGAGATTCTACTGATAGGGATGACTGCAGTGGGATCAGGTCACTCCACTGAAGGTGATTTCAAAGAAACATTTGACAAAACTGGAGATTGCCTTTTTATTCACTGTTGTGTGACCTCAGATGATATACATAATTCTGGGGGATTGTGTTGGGTGTCTTCCTACACTGGGACCTGCCCCTGTAAAAAAAAAAAAAAAAGGTTCAATGTTTGCTGAAAGCAGTTTCGGTGAACTGGTTTTGTTTTACTTGCATTCATTGAAACTGCCTTCAATGGATTGATATGAACTTGACTGCAATTTTGGGTACAGAGAATAGGCAAGTGGGGGTTGGAATTTACTTGTGAAAACTGGCAAAGGAACAAAGATATTGGAAGGTAATAGCTAGACAGGGAAAGGTAACAGAATGGAAAGCGGGAAGAAATGTCTACCTGGCCTATCAGGGATTAATATCAGAGTATAGGCAAAAATAAGGGATTAGGGAATCCTAAGTGAAAGACTTATTCGGATAGAGTTTTTAGTTGAATCTAGAGCAGAAGCTGTTCTTAAAAAAGAGATAATTAATATGGCATATAAAATATTGCACAATAAAGGAATCAGAGGAGGTTAGAAAAGATTGTAAAGAGAGGTTGGATAAGCAATTCACAAAGAAACGATGGGAGTACATATGTATGACTCTCAAATATGCAGCAAAGTCTAGAAGATTTAGGATTTTTCCTTGGAAATATCTGTATAGGCATTTTATACCCCAAGCAGACTCCAAAGAGTTTTTCTCAGGTAGATGGCAAATGTTGGAGGTGTGATGGGGAAGAAAAAGGTTACTGGGAACATATGTTCTGGGAGTGTAATTGGTTGGCAGACTTCAAAAATCTTCTACAGCACACTATGTCAGAAACATTCAGCATGCAAATATATGTATCTAAGGAAATTTTTTATTGAGCTGGGATACAGGATTTGAATTGTCTAGACATAGTAAGGCCTTGTTAAGTTTAATTTTGGTGGCTACAAAAAAAACATAATTACTAGAAAATGGAAATCAAAGTCTAAACCAGCTGAAGTAGTGAATATTGCAAATGAGATAAAGGAACTGGAAGTGGGATCTTTAGAAAAGGGTAAAAGCAAATTGCAGAGAAAATGGAAATTTTGGGTACAATATAATGTTTTGGAGGAGGAGTGAAATTTAAGGGAAGGCTGGAATGGAGCAATTTATGTAATGCTGAATTGATGACAATTGTATAAAAGAATGTATACTATGGTGTTATATGTGTTTGTAACTGTTAGCATGTTTTTTTTTCTAAATGTATGTTTGCCTAAGTCTTGTGTGATAATTCAATAAACGTGTTAAAACAAAATAGCCTCCCAGGTCAAGGACAACTACAAAGCTTTCTTTTTTCTAATGTCCAAAACCTCAAAAGACATTACACGACAGTGTGCATAACTTGTAAATGGGATCAAATCATATAGCTGCGAGACATAGCAAATCTGCTGAACAACAAAATTCAGCTCAAATTTTAAATTCCTCCCTCACTCAGTCACCTCTAGGCAATAACATCAAGCATAAGCACCCCCCCCCCCAACTATCAATAGTGAGCAGGTCCTAAGTGACATAAGAACTAGACAGGCTTTGTGCCACACATATGGAGGACTGCAACAGTCATACAGCTGCACAAGGGTAGCCCATCAATGGACCCTGGGAACTGGAAAGAATTATCATGGAAATTATTAATAGTGATATAGGAAACCTTCAAACACAGGGTCAAATCCACTTTGGCTTTGTCAATGGCATATCATGCCTACTAAACTGGTGGACTTATTTGAAAAAGTCACTACGACAATAGACGAGAACAAAATGGTGCTTACTACTTACTTTGACTCGGCTAAGGCATCTGATACAATTCCTCACAAAGGAATTTAAAACTATCAGAATTAGATGTAAACCCTTATGTTACTCACTGGCTAGCCAGCTGGCTCTTACAGAGGATCAAGGAAGTTAGGAAAGGGGAGACTACCTCCACAAATAAGTCAGTCACTAGTGGAATCCCTCTGGGCTCTGTACTGGTTCCTTTCCTTTTGGCTATTTATTTTTTAGAAGTCAAGACCAATGTCAAGGGCCTCTAGCTGACCAAGTTTGCAGATGACTGCAAACTAGAAGAGTCACAGAATCCCCCCAATGCACTAACATCCTACACAAAAGGACTAATACAGACAAATGACTGGTGCCAAATACATGGCTAAAAACTCACTGCTAAGAAATGAACAGTACGCTTTGGGAAGTCGGTCACCCTAGAAAACTACCTCATTGACAGCAAACCCTAAAAGTAGACCCAGTAGTCAAGGATTTGGGGGCATATGTAGACAGTAACCTATCCTTTCAACCAAAACATGTCTAAAGTAGTAAGGAAATCATTCAATGTGGCTCAACTTACAAATAAAGGCATAATATCTAGATTCAAGGATATCATTGTTCCACTATATTCATCCCTCAGAAGACCCATCGAGTACAACTGCCCCCTTCACTAGGTACCTGACTAGGAACATGCAACTGGAATGTCCACAGAGGTTCCTAACAAAAAGAATATAGGGCGTTAACAGCATGTCCTGAGCAGATCACCTCAAAGCTCTGTCTGTACACCATTTCCTACAGACTGTTGAGAGGTGATTTATGTCTGGCATAAAAAAATCCTTGGATTCCACTCAATTGGACTGCTTGCATATCCACAAAACCAACAGCATCAAAACTACTTGATTCAGGGACTTAAATCTAGCTTGCAACATAAATAGGACATGCTGGAGGGACAGGTATGTATCTCAAAGAAATCCCTTTCTTTGGGGCATGCTTCTCATCCACATGTTCCCTAACCCTATTCAAGTGTATCCTGGACCAGTGGATGGGCAATCAGAAATTCACCTCTGGTCTAGCACCCATGTCTCTAATGGACAAAAGCAGCATGTAATTCATACTCTAGCTTGCATACACCATTCAAAATAACTTCTAAGGCTCAATAGCTTGTGGGATTTATGGCTTGACTTATAAAGGTCCCAGTGGTCATTTGCCTAGTATACACCAATTAACCTATGAAACTAAGCTGCACATGGTTCATGAGGTTTAAGACCCACACTGTGGTGACCAAAGACCAACACTGTGTCATAGAAGACACCCTCTTCCATGAAGAATGCATTTTTTGTTTGTTTAGGACAGAGGGATTTGGTAGTAGTGTTTGTTAAAATGCAGGGTAGTGAGAAAGTAAGCCTTACAAAGTAATTTCATTAGTTCAACTATGCATGGGGTAAGTGTTGAGCATTGATAAACTTAACTTCCAGAAGTCATTATAGAACCAGGAAAATACCATCTGGTTTTGGCACTAGTACAATGGGGCTGTTCCTTTCGTTCATTGATTCTTCTATTAACCCCCATTTTAACAGCTTCTGAATTTCCTCTCGTATGGGTTACTTTTCACCTTCCAGTTTTGTACAGGGTTTGAGACTTTTTCTCTTGGTATAATTTCTATGTGATGGGTAATCAGGGAGGACTGTAAATTGGGACAAAATACCCTAATTCCTGTAAAAAGAAATCAGACCACTTGTTTTTGGATCCTGTAGAGACCGTTACCCACTCCTGATCCCACTCCTACTACATTAATTTGTGGCATTCTCCAAGGTTTTAAATACATTTATGTAGTAGATTTGTTTCAGAGTGACATGTCACACTTTATAATTCACCTCATTTAAACTTTTTGAGGATTTCATAAGGACTTTACCATTTGGTCTGGAACCTGTTCTCACTTGCAGGGATTAGGACTAAGACTTACCTAATTGGGATTTTCTAAGATGGGCAATCTGCTTATAAACACCTTTTTGATCTGTTGGGTCTTCACTAAATGCTCCTGGGAAATGGGTATGATTTGTTTCATTCTTTCCAGTAAATTCTCTTAATGCTCCGAATATTCCAAAAGGGGCTTCTTCCTCTCCAAAATTTCCTTAACAATGTCTAATAGCTTCTCATCGGCATGAACCCTGCAGCAGTTCAAAGGGACTAAAGCTGGGGGGGGGGGCCTAAAGGACCTCAGTCATGGAAAACATTAAGTAGGATAGTAGTCGGTCCCAGAGTTTCCCATCAGTCTTCACTACCTTGTTAAGTACGAATATTAAGGTTCTATTGATGTTTTCCACTACCCCATCAGTTTGAAGATGGTAAACAGACATTCTGAGTTGTTTTACCGGACATGTTTAACAGAAATGCCTCATAACTGTCAAAAGCAGTATCCTGGTCTGTAAGGATTTCCTTGGATATTCCTACCTTCCAAAATAATGGTGTTTGCTCCTTGGCTATGGAGTTGGCTTTCCAAAGGGGAATAGCCTCAAGAAAACAATGAATATAATCTAATATAACCAGAATGTACTGGAGTTCATTAATAGACTTGATTAGGGGCTACACAATGTCCATTGTCCTTTTCTCAACAGGGACAACGGACACTGGAATTAAAGAGTTTTTAAAGACCAGATCTGTTGATGTCTTATGACACTCCAGACAACTGGCACCAATGCATTTATTACTGCAGAGCAAAATTACTAAGATAACACCCGATGTCTGGTCCTATCCATGCCTAACTGACTGCCTAAGACATGTTGCGGGTCATTTTCATTACTGTTGCCCTAAAGGGTCTGTGTACCAGCAACTGATGTATGATTTACTCATTCTCATTTGTTAAACCATTATGAACTTCAAATTATGGGGAAGCTGGAAGGGGGGGGGCCTACTGACCCTTCCTTACTTTTTAATACAGGAACAGCTGTGTCAAACTTCTTACTCAGGTCTCCAAAGACTTTTTCCCTATTTCAGATTTCTGAGAGTGTTTGCCTCTTTCTTATCTACTCATCTTCTCCTGACGCTGCTATGGTTCTCATTCTCCTTAGATAAGCTGACCCATATTGTCGTTTGTCTAGAACCATCTACCATCACACTGTAGGTTGTGTCTCACTCCACTTGGGCTTCTTTCTGGGGTAGTGGAAGCTTCTGTCTGGCCTATGGGGCTCTCTGTTTGTATTCCAGTCGGAGTGCCCATCCTAACCCCCTACTGTTACCCTCCGTCCAGAGATCCCTAAAGAAAGGGAAGTCCAAGATACGGCACTATGGCCACTGGTTGAAGAACTTTCCCAAACAGAGTTCATATTTTCACTTGTGGGTTCCGGCAGCATGTTTTACTTTTTCAAACAGACTACTTTGCTGGAGCTGGTTGAGTGAGCTTTTTTTCTGACAGAGATGCTAGGCCCTGACTAAATTGATAATGCTTCCAGAATCTAGAAACCCACGTGTTACTTGCTCATCTACTTTTATTCTGCATTTTGACACAGGACAATAACAGAAGGCAATTTCTATAAGCCTTGTACTGGTTCTGTCACATTTCATGTCCTCACAGTCCCTTTTCATATCTCAGGTTGACTGAACATGGGTTTATTGCCCACCCCCCCCCCCCTGCAGTACTTGGAATTGTGGCCCTACTTTCCACACATAAAGCATAAGAAAGAATTTTAAGTTCCCTTTGCTTTAGCTCCAGACCTGTTCATTTCTTAGTATTTTTTATATGGTTTTATAACACAGTATTCTGTCTCTCTCCCCTCTCTACTAGTGTCATAAACTATATTCCAGGGGTCAGACTGACATACACAGTATTTAACTGTGGTTGGCAGTACCCACAATTTCTAGAATACTCTCCTTAATGTTGAGCCCCTCAAGATCTAACCAGTATTTACCAGGTATTCCAATTCAAATAACAGAGTTTGTATCATAATGGATTCAGAAATGATCTATTTGTGGTACTTATGGGCCTATGTCTCTGTAGTTACCCCTGCTTTGGTCAATAGATTTCTTTTAACCTTGACAAAGTCAGCACATTTGGTGTTTGGAACGTGCAAGTACACACAGAAGGTTTCCTTTGTCAAATATTAGGGCAGTATGTGTGCCAACCAAGAGCACTCCCTTCCCTGCCAGTCCTTTTAAAAGTTACTACATAAGCTTCAAATTATGAGACTTTTAAGGAGTCTTGGTAAGGCCACTGCTTTGGCTACTACCACCACCACCAGCATCACCCCTTTGGTGATAATAGCAATGGTCCGGAGTGGCATTTCAGCTGTAGTCATTTTCTTCTTAGCTCACAAACTTTTTACCATAAGCATTTGCTGTAAGGGAATCATCAGGCAACAAACAGAATCAGTTACTGAAAGGCACAACTTCAACTGCCAGCCTTATCCATGAGATGTAACAAACAGGACACAGCCCACGCATTTTAATGTCTGTAAAACAATGCTTACTCTAAAACCTTAAGAGAGAAAGTGGGTTAACTGATAAAATCAACAACAGGTGAAAATATAAAAAACAAATAAATGTAGCAATCTACTACAGTCCAATATATTTGAGACCACAACAATTTTATTTCTAGTGAACTTATACAATATAAATCAAAACATGTAATAGTTCAAAGTCTCTCAGTAGCAAATTGTAGTGATAACAAAAATAGATAACAGTCCTTTCGCCCTCTCTCTTCCAAATATCATACTAGTAAATGGATACAGCAAAATAAAATAATTAACAGTTGTGGATGCAACAAAGTACAACAGGTAAGCTTTTCTCTTGCTTTATCTGGTCTCACACTATAGAACAGTTGCACCAAACTAAAACAGGTAACAGTTTTCTGTTGCTTTCTTGGGCATTTCACTAGCAAGCAGTGGTAAAATAAACCAGATAACTATGTCACACAGTGTTATATAGCTTTTGGAGGAGGTAAAATAGTTCAGAGAAAATAGTAGAACTTTAGCTAACAAAAATCATCTTAATTCAAATTAGAGATTACATTTTTTTAATCTGATACAAGGTCATCACAAATTGATTTAATGATGGATTTTAGATCTCAATTGATACATTTTAGGCATGCCCAATTATACTTATTTGATATATCAGAGTTTAGCTGCTACTTTACTTTAATTGAAGCTCAGTAAATTTTGAAAATGAGTTAACTACAACCTCTTATCTGCAGTGTCCGGGACAATTAAAATGTTACGTCTATTAACTCCAAAAGACGATAGAATCAGATAATGTGAATTAACATGCATGTCTGAATTGGAATAAGTATTTTCCTCTCACAAAAATTAGCAATTTCAGAGAAATTAGGATGGGCAGATCAAAATTCTTTCTGAAGCAAAATCAGGAACAGTTAAGATATAAATATCCTGTTGTGCTAACTCCTTACACACTTAACAAAATATAAAAATAAATAGCTACAGAAACACATAAATATCATGACAGATGAGGAAGAGTTCTACACCACACCTATGTAAACAAAACGGATTACGAATTCTATTATACAATTGATGCATCGAGACTAATAATAACAAAGTTACCTTGTCATCTATTTCATAACAGTGGAAAACAAACATCACCGATACTACCAAAACTGCAAACACAGAAAGGAATAAAACGCTTCTCAGTTTCATTTGGACTGTTTTAGCTAGACTACTGTTTGTACTGCAAACATTAATCCCATGACAGACAGCAACAGCTTTTAGTTACCGCCCTTCTGCACCTGCGCAAAACAACCTAAGTAGTAGTGACTTTTAAGAGACGTTGAGCACATGAGATCTTATGTTAGCAATTGAAAACATTTGCTTTGCATTACTTATACGTTAGACTAAAATCTCATTGTATAAAACTGCCTCTAAACAAGCAAAGCATGTGCATTTGCTTTTCAGCAATTGGTACATATGTCAAGTTATCTGTGTATTCGTCATCAGTTCGCGACCACTACTACAATTTCTGAAGCGTTTTGTCAAAGGGGGGGTTTCACCAAAGTGTGTAACTATTTAATTCCCTTATTGAAATATTGTACACTTAATATTAGTGATATAATTTGACACACGACAAATGGATTAGAATATCACTGCGGTGAAAGAATAATTGAACAGTCCATGCAGTTATAATAGCTTCAAGTGGAAGTTTGCGGCCGTTAAAAATCTCCCTTTAGGTCTCCTATTCACATCCTAACACCATCGCTGTAGTCAGTGAAACAGATGCTTCTTCCTGCCAGTCATGTGCAGTTCACCCTTGATCTCGGTGGTAGATGGCACTTTTTGTCGTATTAGGTACCGATTTACGTGGCTATAACCGCAGGCCTTGGACCACTGCAGTTATTTACAAATTTCCTTACGTCCCAGAATAGTTTAGTCTGTGAAACCAGTGATCCTTATATAAAGGCTCTATATAGAAACGTATTCTTTACTCCCATGGGATTATAAATGGAAACGTGTTTACAAGCATTACGTCGCAGTTGAGAAAGCTTTGTGAGGAAACCTATATACCCCCCCTTTTTAATGTTAAATAAAACAAACATTTGGATAGTTGAATGACAGTCCCGGTTTTATTTCAATATATTTATCAAGACTCGCCCGGATAAGTAAACGCAGTAATAATGGATAAAAAATCATTTGAGACTGTGGTAGACGAAGTAAGAAAGGTAATGTTTTTGTTTTGATTCTTTTTCTGATTTGACAACCATCTCTCCTCCCTCAATCTCCCTAACACGTGGTATTGGTATGAATCACATTTGATTTTTGGCACTCAGTTTAAATTGCGTTCAGCATTTTTAAACCCCGATGGTATGTCAGTGATTACTTGTTATGATTATGTATATGGTGTAGCGCCGCCCTCTCCACGAAAACACATTTATCTGAAATAGAACCCGTAAGGTTTAGACTGAATTGTGTATTCCTTTGATTTTGTAAAACATGATTATCAAACCAAAAGGTCAGCTCTGTGACATTTGCATCTGGCTGCCAGTACTGATGATAAATTGGAAGGCTTTGTGTAGGAATTATTTTGCATAAAATGAACACAAATATATATAAAAAAATAGTTTACTTTTCGAGTTTCTGGACAGTCCCCATAACATTGCGCTGTGGTTGGTGCGTTTTCTTTCACGTTTAAGGACACTTTAATGTACGCTTTTTTTCTTCAACTACAGATAGTGGGCAGACTAGATTTTTGTACCAGCTTAGTGGCATAAAGCTGTTAGACCTCAGACCTGACTACACCCTTGGACTTGTTGTGTTTGACTGGCTGGTCCTGGAGTTGAATGAAGATGGATGGGAGTGATCTGCTTACTGCATAGCTCTCAAGTGTACCTCATTACGAGGAACGTACCTCATTTGAAGTCTTAAAAAGTTCATGTTCCTCGAAGTTCCTCAAAGTTCCACATTAAAAGAGTCTGTCACACATTCAGTGTTAGGAATTTTTTTAAGTGAAATCCATGGTAAATAGAAATGAATCATATTAATTAATTAAAGGATCTTCTTTATAAGTAAAACCAACATATTTTAACCATCCTGTGACCTTCCTAGTTGAAGTTGTTAGTAAGCCATTAGTATGTGTTCCACATTCGGCCCATTTGTTCCACATTATGAAGGCGAGTGTCCTCATTTTGGAGATGGAAGGTTGAGAGCTATGCTGCTTAGGTTGGCTCTTCCATCGACAGAAAGAATACTGCATCAGTGTTTACATCCATGCTCAATGCTCTAAAAGGTAACTTAACTAGGTTATGGAAGACATCATCATTGTTATCACACTGTCATACCTTTGTCTTCCTGAGGGGTGAAGCAGAGTAAATAACTGGATGTTTTTTTCTGTTTGTATGAAATGTCTGGCAACCATAGTTTCATAATATAGTACTAGGCTATCTTCCCTGGGGCATTTGTAAGCCTAGCCATAGTGATGTGGTTTTTGCCACCCCATGAAATGGTACAAAAATGTACAGAATAAATTTAGAATGCTGTGCCTCTGTCTAGTAGTGACACAGTGAAGGTCCCCTTATATAATAGAATTAGTTTACTGTGCCCCTGTCTAGCAGTGACACAGATGTGACCCCTGGGGTAAACTTACAATCTCCCATCCACTCATCAAGATTTCTCTTGAAGAGAGTCAGTGAGGGGCTCTGCCTAATACGAACTGGGATCTTGTTCCAAAGCATGGGAAGCCTCTGGGTTAAGAATCTATCCCTCCAGCATGTCCTATTCATACTTGTGCCGAGGTTTAAGTCTTTAGCTCTCGTGGTCCTGATGGATTTGGATTTTTTGAGGTGGAGCATGTCCATCAGATTCTGATTGGACATAGCCTTGTACGTCAGGCAGAGATCATCTCTGAGCAGGCGGTATGCTACTGAATAGAGCTGAAGTTTCTTTAGTCTGGCAGAATAAGACACACGTTGGAGACCCTTGATCCTCTTGGTGAGGTACTTTTGTGGTCTCTCCAGCTGTTGCAAATGCCAGGTGAGGTACATACCAAATGGGGCATTGTACTCAATCATGGGTCTGATGAGGGAGGAATATAGGGGTACAATGACATCCTTGGATCTGGATGTGAATCCCTTCATGATGAGGTGTGCAAGGTAGAATGTTTTTCTAACCACTTTGGCAATGTGGGTGTCAAATGAGAGGTCGCTGTCGACTTGGGTCCCTAGGTCTCTGATTACTTTTTCTGTACTCAGTGGGTTGCTGTCTATGTGATAATTTGTGGGTACTTTGTTTTTCCCAAAGGGGATGACTATACATTTTTTGGCATTTAGTTTAAGGCCATGACTCCGGCACCAGTTGCCCGTTTCTGTGAGGCCTTTTTGTAGGATGTGTGTGTCTGCTGGTGTATCGACTATGGCGCCTAGTTTGCAGTCATCTGCGAACTTTGTCAGCCACAGCACTCCCATGTTTGCTTTAACATCTGAGAAATAAATGCCGAACAAGAGGGGTCCCAGGACAGATCCCTGTGGGACACCACTTGTGACTGGCTTTAAGTCTGACATTGCTCCAGCGATTTTAACTTTATGGGTTCTGTCCTTTAACCAGTTTGCAACCCATCTAGTGACATAAGGGTTTACTTTTAAGCTGTTGAGCTTATCTATGATACCCGAGTGGGGTATTGTGTTGAAGGCCTTAGCCAAGTCAAGGTATGCTGTATGGACTGCTTTGCCCTCATCAATGGCTCTAGTGACTGTTTCGAAAAAGTCAACCAGGTTTAAAAGGCAGGATCTGCCCTTTACAAAGCCGAACTGGGTGGGGTCAAGTGTCTGTAGGTCACCTATGCCTCTGTTTATGAGTTCCATAATGATTCTTTCCATAGCTTTGCAGACCAGGCTGGTTAAGCTTATGGGGCGATAGTTTCCAGGGTCTGTAGAGGCACCCCCCTTGTGGAGTGGGACCACTGTTGCTGTACGCCAGTGTTCAGGTACATATCCCGAAGTAAGGCTAAGGTTAAATAGCATTTTTATGTGTGGGTTTAGCTCCTCTTGGAGTTCACGTAACACGCAACCCGGGATACCGTCGGGTCCCATTGATGCTGTGTTTTTTGCTTTGTTTAGGGCGGTTCTCACTTGGACATCTGAGATGACAGGGAGATTACATTCAGCTAGGATAAGTATTTCTTCTTTTGGGGGTGAAGGAGGGGAGAAATTTGCACTGAACCTGTCGGCCAGAATGTTGGCAATATCTGTGGGTTCAGTGTATTTTTTGTTGTTGTGAACCAACTCTGAGCATGTCTGAGGGTTTCCGCCCAGGTTTCTAACATAGTTGAAGAAGGCTTTGTGGTTATCTTTAGTGTCCTTAGCGATTTTTCTCTCAAAGTTGGCCTTGGATGTTTTTATGAGAGAACGTAGTTTTCTGCTAATGTTGATCAGAGATGTCTTCCCTTCGTGGGATTTTGCTCTGACGTGCAGTAGCTTCCTTCTTTTGTTATACAATTTGTGTATGGCTGAGGTCCGCCAGACAGGACGCTTACCTTTGGTGGAGAGGGACTTGGATTTGTTTGGGATTGCATGATCCATGCATTCTTGGAGATGTCCATAGAAAGCATTTGTGAAGGATTCGGCATTGTGGGATGTGGTATCCACTGGCACAGTGGGCTTAAAGGATACCATCTCAGTCTTAAGAAGAGTGAATTCTGCTTTTGAGAAGTTTTTCACTGTGGTCTTTTGTGCTTGGGGTGGAGGTGGGATATGTCTATCCAGGGTGATTAGTTTGTGGTCAGATCTCACTAGTGAGGGGTATACTTCCGGTGTGGAGCATTTTGTCCCCATGTTTGTGATGATCAGGTCTAGTATATTATCTCCCCTAGTGGGAGAGGTGACTAGTTGTTCCAGTGCATTTGAATTTATGAATTCCAGGAACCTTTGGGCTAGGGTATTAGGGCTAGAATAATGTACCCAATCTATGTTTGGGTAGTTGAAGTCTCCCAGTATGATGGTATTTTGTGGTACATTCATATCCTCCAATGTCTTCAGGAAGGCTGAGTGGGGTTCTTGAGATTGGGATGGTGGTCTGTAACATGCTACCAGTTGTATATCAGTTTTGCCTATGGTTAGTTGCACCTGTATGGTCTCTGATGCTTCATGTGTTGCTACTAACCTGGAGGTGTGGGTGTCCTTGATGAATATGGACACTCCCCCCTCCCTTTGTGGTTCGGCCCGGGTTTTGGGGCCGAAAAGCATGATACGAGGTATAGCCTGGTAGCACTGAGGTGCTCTCAAGAGCCTTGAACCAGGTTTCAATTACTGCACAGGCGTCGATGTTCTCCATGCTGAGGAGTGCATCAAGTGCCTGCATCTTGAGATTTAGACTTCTGGCGTTGAGCAGCATTACCCTTAGTTTTTTTTCCATTTTTGTTTTCTAAGGAGGTGGGTTTGTCTTTTGAGCCTTGGCTAAAAAAGGCACTATGGGGGTTGCAAGAGCCTTAGCCAATATCCAGAAGCCCAGTGGTGACAGGTGTAAGCCATCCCTTGCGAAGCAGCGTGGCTTGTCCAACATGTCATCCCAGGCAGACAGACATTGGATCCCCATAGAATGACACCAGTACATGAGCCAATTGTTAAAGCTGATCATCTTGTCTTTGTATTGTGGTATCATTCTTGGTGAGGGCAAGATGCTGCTCAGGGTCAGGGTCATACCAGCCTGGGCTACATAATCGGAGAGCTCCTCTATGTCTCTTTTCATGTAGTCCAGGGAGGTACGTCTCAGGTCATTCACACCAGCATGGACAATGACGGAGTCATATTTGTACTTGCTTTGGAGTGACTTGAGTGTATGTGTTATGTGGCGGATCCTAGCTCCCGATAGACAGCTCACAGTCACCTTCTCCTTATTCAGCCTGGTCAGCGGGACATCAGTGTGTCTGACTAGTCACCTATTACTAGTGTATCAGGCAAGGTGTTTGGCCTTCAGGGCTGTGATTGGTTGATACACTGATTTATTGAAGTATGTGTTGCATGTGTTTTGTTTTGAGGTGGTGGATTTTTGGATGTCTGCTTTGGGAGCCTCTGTTGTTTTGGTAAGTTTTTTATTAGAGCCTCCGAGTATGTCTTTGTGTTTTTATGTGTTTGGTTTGCAGTTGTCCTTATAAATAGAACTATTACAGAAAACACAATCCCTTCCATATGGAAAGTCTCTCATATCATCCCTCTACATAAGGGTGGTACTTGTACTGAGATTTCTAACTTCCACCCAATTGCCTTACTCTCTCCAATAGTTAAAAAAATGGAAAAATGCATCCACCAACAACTACTTGACCACCTTCTCCATAATAACTTACTTGCTAACTGTCAGCATGGTTTCAGGCCATTTCATAGTACCACCACTGCCCTACTATCCTTTTCTGACTGTGTAAACAAACATCATAACAAAAACTCTCTTTCTTCTGCTCTATTTATTGACCTTTCAAAAGCTTTCGACATGTTTAACCATCACCTACTTATAGACATATTAAAAGCCCTATCCCTTGACCCACAGGCATCACTTTGGTTTAAATCCTATCTAGAAAACAGACAGCAAGTAGTTTGTTTGTGTCTTTCGGCTTTTCCCGGTTAGGGGTCGCCACAGCGGAACTCCGGTCCACTAATGATTGGCAGTTGCTTTTACGTACCGGCTTGCCAGGCCTGACGCACAACCTTCAACGAAGGTACGCCCATTCACGCATGTCTCCACGCAGAAGACGCTCTAGCTGAGAATCGAACCGGACAGCGTCTTACTGTGAGGCGACAACGCTACTGCAGCACCACCACTGCACTCTGGGATAATAACCTATCTCTGCACCTCCCTGTTAACCCTGGAGTACTGCAGGGCTCTATTTTAGGCCCTCTTCTCTTCTCAGTTTTTATTAATGATTTAAATACCAAAATTCCACAAGCCACCTGTATACAATATGCAGATGATTCTACTTTAATATGTTCAGCTGAGTCCCTTACCTCTCTCCAGACCCTCACCCAAACAGTATTTAATCTAGTTGAAAACTGGTTCATGCAATATTGCCTCCTTCATAACCCCAAAAAAAACAAAATTATTGCTTTTTGCTCCTACTTGAAAGTCTGCACAATTTCACTTCACAGTAACCTCCAACAATGGAACTATCATAACTCCAGACACTATAACCCGACTCCTAGGAATTACAATAGACCACAACCTTAGCTATGATGATCATGTTAATACTACTATAAAATCTGTCAACAGAAAACTTGACTCCCTTTATAGAATCAAACCCTTCCTTACACCAGAAGCTAGAACTACTATAGCCCAGACCCACCTTATCTCTACCCTGTTCTACGCTTCTGCCATTTATACCAGTCTTTCTAAAAGCAACCTTAGCAAACTTGCAACCAGCTATAACAGCATTGCCAGATTTGCCACTGGTACGCCTTTCAGAACCCACCACTGTCTCAACCTCAAACAACTAGGATGGTTAGAATTGCAGAACCACCTACTTTATCAACAATACACCATCATCCAAAAGATCCTTTACCACCCCAAGAATACCCCAATTCTCACTAATCTGATTACCCCATATAAAAATCTGCCAACACTACGCTCATCTAATAAGCTTCTAGTTTCCACTATTAAATCAAACAATCAGGCAGGGGAGTCACTATTCACTAACTCAGTGGGAAAAACCTGGAACCTGCTTCCAAAGGAACTCGCATCTCTTTCTTCCACACTGCTTTTCAAAGAATACCTTACTACACACTGGCTGTGTCCCTGCTCTAACCCTGACTAATATTTAAATCTCCATCTCACTTTCCCTAGACTTTTCTGCTCTGTTGTTCTTTTACGTTTACCTGGGTTAACCAGTAACCTTGCCTCTAACTAGTATTTAACAAGATTTCCTTCCTAGTACTTTAATAGAGTTTTCTTATTCTAAATATGCTATCCTCCACTGTACTAGAGATAAATTATAAGGTCTGTACATCTGTAAAAAAATGTCTGTACATCTGAAAAAATATATATATTTTTAACTTTTTATTTCTGTTTGCTATTTGCATGTAATTATATGATATGTCACTGCCTATGCTTGGAGCTTTTCTCCCCAGGCCTCTACTGAAAATGGACATATATCCAGTTAGACTAGCCCGGTCAACAAATGTAAAATAAAATAAATTATGGTTAAGTGAAACATGACAGAAAATGACTAAAGATACGAGGTTTGCAATTGTAGTATTTTTTCAATGAATATTATAGGTGGTTTAGAGTAAAGCGTACCAGCTACATATTATGTCATTGTGGAGTCTTGTTCTTGAAAGGTTTCAGAATATCATTGTGCTAACTTTAAGAAGATAATCTATTTCAAAGAATTGAAACACTGTAGGTATATTACCAGAAGTAACCTGTTGACAGTTAATAGATATGACTCATGAAAGACAGTTAAAAAAAAGAATTCATGAACTACTCAAAGTATGAATTCTACCACTGACTAACTGAGTCTTAAACTACTCAAAATAGGACAAATGTGTTGAAAACATTTGGATTTATGTAGTTATTTATTTTTTAAGCAATGTTTTACTATTACTACCCCATCCACTTGCTGCTGGACACAGTTTATGTACAGCTGTAACCCAGGAACTGACAGTCTGTTTATATGTTTGCAGGCTATCTGCAGCAATGCAGGCAGTTACTTCAGAAAACTTTGTTATGCAGTTTCTGTTATTTCAGTAAGAAGCTGAGATCCCTCATAAAATCCTCCAAAGTTAGTTACGAAAATAAAATTGCCAAAGATTCCAAAGACAACCACAAGGCATTCTATAGCTATGTCGAGTCTAAATGGTAATGCTCAGATCTGCTCTGAGCTACAACAGAATGGCATTTAATATACTGATTCCAAGGATATTGCCAATATCTTGGCAGATTGCTTCAGTGTAAATTTCACCCCCTCTCACCCCTTAAAGGGCCCATCTCAATACTGGAATATTGCCAAATTCTGGTAATAATGGCCACACAGGTAAAAAAACACACTCTCCAAAGTTAAGAATACAGCTTCCATGGGACCAGACAACATCCCAGGCTGTGTACTACATGAACATGCACCTGACCTAAGTGTCATGTTTAATCATAGCCTCACCTCAGGCTTCGTACCCACTCAGTGGCGCACAGCTACAGTTATATCACTCCACAAGGGGGGATCCACCTTGTATCCAAGGAAGTATAGCCCCATCAGTCTGACAAGCCTGATCTGCAAGGCCATGGAACATATTATCATGGAACTCATAAACAAAGACATTGGCAACCTTCAAACACTGGACCCCACACAGTATGGGTTTGTGAATGGCCGATCTTGTCTCCTGAACCTGATTGACTTCTTCGAATCAGTCTCCAGAGCCGTGGACAAGGGTAAGGTGGTCCACACAGCCTATCTGGACCTCGCCAAGGCCTTCAACACCATCCTCCACTCTGGAATCATAGATAAACTTACTAAGCTGGGCATTAATCCCTACGTCACTCGATGGATTGCCATCTGGCTTACTGACAGAACCCAGACTGTAAAAGTAGCTGACTCCAAATCCAGCTCCAGACAAGTTGAGTACCTCAGGGTTCAGTCCTGGACTGCTCTTGTTTGGTATCTACTTCTCTGACGTACAGGCCAACACTAAGGGACTCTGGCTAACAAAGTTCGCAGATGACTGCAAACTGGGAGCCATTATTGAATCCCCAAATGATGTGGATATTCTACAAAAGGGCCTTACAGAAACAGATACTTGGTGCCAGAGCCATGGGCTCAGGCTCAATGCCAAGAAATGTATAGTTATCCCCTTTGGGAAAAAACATGTACCCGTGAATTACCACATAGGTGGCAGTACACTAAATACCGAAAGTGTGATAAGAGACTTGGGGACACAGGTGGACAGTGGTCTCACCTTCGATAACCACATCGCCACAACAGTCAGGAAATCCTTCTATGTGGCACATCTCATCACTAAGGCCTTTTCATCCAGAAAAAAAGAGGTCATTGTCCCACTGTACTCATCCCTCATTAGACCCATTATAGAATACAACGCCCTGTTTGGTATATACCTCTCAAGACATCTGCAACAACTGGAAAGGCTGCAGAAATACCTCACTAAAAGAATCACAGGCTTAAAGCAGATGCCGTATGCTGACCATCTAAAAAAACTCCATCTATGCTCTGTCGCGTATCGTCTACTCAGAGGCTATCTCTGCTTAACATACAAGACCATGTCTAACCCAGAGCTGTTGGACATGCCTTAAAGAAATCCCAATCCCTCAGAGACACACACTCCAGGGATCTAAATCTTGTCATCACAATGAACAAAACATGCTGGAGGGATAGGTTCCTGACCCAGAGACTCCCCAGACTCTGGAATAGACTGCCCATACATGTCAAGCAGAGCGCCTCTTTGGCCCTCTTCAAAAGGAATCTTGATGATTGGATGGGAGATAGGAAATTCACCCCGGGGATCACGTCAGTTGCCCTGCTAGATAGGGGTCCAGGAAAGTAAATACTGTGGGAAGAAATAGCCAGGGAATTGTTATAGCTAGGCTTGTGTAGGCCATGGGGCCGATAGCCTAGTACCAACCTATGAATCTATTTATACTGTTAGCCGGTGTCTGCCCTCCTTAACCCCTCCCCCCATTTTTTAATTTTTTTTTTCATTATTTTTAAAGATGATGGTGTTAAGAGAACACCAGCCCCTTCCCTTACTAACAGCATACATACTACACTACATAGCGAGGTTTTCTGTCACACTACAAGAACAACTGGCATAAGTTCCACTTGATCGAACACAATATATCAATCCAAATATCAGCTCCTCTAACTTCTTAATAATTCAAAATAAATATAGAAAGCATCATCAGGAAACGAGACTTGTCAATATTACATAATTGGTAATGCCTTCTATGCCTTCTTGCTAACATTTTAACTTATTTTAGGGGTACGCTTTTAAGAAGGTGTATATATACATATATAGTAAAACATTGCTTATTTTTATTTATTCATTCATTCATTCATTTTTTAATCTGGTAGGTTAACCTAGAGACCCGTTTCAAGAACATCCTGGGACATAGCTAGGTTATGCAAATAAAGTTTATTCATACATTTTTGTGTACGTAGTGTTGTAGTAGTGTATATTAAACAAGTATTAGTTCAAATATTTTTGTTTGAAAATAAAATTGTAACAATATAATGAGCATCTCTGTGAATTAAACGTTGTATTTTGTAAGTAATTGCAATTCTGCAAGTAACCACTGGAAATGCACTGTACTCTGATCTTGCTTATAATTTATGTACGTTAAGAATGCTCACTGTACTGGTGAAAAAAATATTCAATTTCCACAAGTTGCAGTAGCCTATGAGTTGATTGCAGTAAATAAACATGCACAGGGGCGCACAGTCCACTGTATGAGGGATTTGGGGACCTATATTCCTACATAATTTTTTTTTTCTGTTTTCTGTGTACCATTTAAATGTGCTTGCTGTGCAGCACAACTCATGTACAGTTTTTTCTTTTGCATTTTAAATGCTTTTGTCTCACACAGTTTGTTTTCATTGCTCTGGATTTTATATATTTGATCTAGACCCAGTCACAGTCTTATGGGTTTCCAGTCCAACTGGAGTGCATATTATATAAGCTAGTGTGTTAGACTAGTTATACATGTGTTATTAGTAGTTATGGGTCCATAGGCAAACTTTCATTTATATAAATGTAATCAAACCATATTAACAAGTTCACATCTAGAAATATTATACAAAATATATATTAACAAGTTCACATCTAGAAATATTATACAAAATATATATTGTTATATATCCTATAATTCAGGCAGCAGTACATAAATTATTCAGTTCCTGCCTTCTCTTAAACCTCATTCCTCCTCCAAAACATTTTTCCGCTTGTATTATTCCCACATTTTCCATTTTTTTCAATGTGATTTACTCCTATCCTTTTCTAAAGATCCCACCTCATGTTCTTTTATTTTTTACAATATTCACTACTTCAAGTATTGAAGTTGGTTTAGATTTTGATTTCCATTTCCTACTAATTGCTATTTTGTAGCCACCAAGACCTTACAATGTCTAGGCAATTCAGATACTGTATCCAAGCTTAAATATTATTTCCTTAGTTATATTCATTTGCTTGCCCAGTATTCCCAAAAGAGTACTTTGTAGGGAATTTTTAAACTCTGCCAACTCATTACACTCCCAAAGCATATATTCCGTTACCGTTACCTCTTTCTTCCCCATCACACCTCCAACATTTGCTATTTATTGAGGAAAAATTCTATGATGTCTGCTTCAGGTATAAAAGTATCTATGCAAACATTTCCAGGCAAAAATTATAAATCCTCTAGACTTTGTTGCATATTTGGGAGCCATACATATATCCTTCCATTGTTTCTTTGTGAATTCCACAT
The DNA here is from genome assembly GCF_019279795.1 of Protopterus annectens. Taxonomy (NCBI): domain Eukaryota; kingdom Metazoa; phylum Chordata; order Ceratodontiformes; family Protopteridae; genus Protopterus; species Protopterus annectens. Next base: position 538,696,859 of record NC_056736.1, read on the forward strand.
CTAATTTGTATTCCTAATTTTTTCTGACCTCTTCTAATTGATTTGTATAGTCATCATGCAATATTTTATATGCCATAGTAATTATTCCTTTTTTAACAGTAGTTTCTGTTCTAGATTCAACTAAAAACTTAACCATTGCAGGTCTTTCATTTAGGATTCCCTTTCCACTTTCTGTTTGTCTGTGCTATGATATCAATCCCTGATAAGGAAGGCAATCACTAGCCTGCGATCCAAATGCTTTCTTGGCCAGGAAGTGGAATCTAAAAAAGTACAGCTGTTAGTGGTGTGTCTTAATGCAGAGAAAGCATACTATAGAGTAAGCTGTGATTTTATGAGCAGAGCAATGGAAGCATTTGCACTTCCTCATACAATAATGAGGTTAATTAGAAGGCTGTATGAGAGATTGGAGGCAAAAATCAAAGTGAGTGGGTCCCTCTCTGACAAACTGTGTCTGAACAGAGGAACCAGGCAGGGGTATCCTTTTTCCCCTTTGTTATTTGGGTTATATTTAGAACCATTGGCAAAGAAAGTAATGGACTCTGAAATTCAAGGATGCTGGTGTGGTGTTCAAGAAAGTTTGGCTTTATTTGCTGATGGTATTATTTTGTACCTGATGGAACCACAAAAGGACACATCAGTGTTGTGGAATATTTTGAGACAGTTCTGAGTTTTTTTCGGAATATAGAATTAATGCAGATAAAACAAAGGCTATAGCTAAAAACTATCTACCCATACATGAACTGGTCCAGCAATATCCATATTTATGGGGACATGATAACATGAAGTATTTAGCAGTACGGATTAAAAAGGATTTGGTTATAGAAGTTGAGGATAAGTGGGAAGAGACTAAACAAAAGATAATGCAAAAACTGGAAACTCTTGGTATGGATAGCAAGATACAAACAATAAAAATGGTTTTAGTCTCTTTAGTTTTATACACAGGTCAGACATATTTTTTATCAACTAGAAGAGAAGTTGTGGATAGTAATTAATAAAGAGTTGAATGATTTAATTTGGGAGGGGCAAGAGTCAAGTGGGATAAGCTGATCCTCCCAACAGAACAAAGAGGTTTAGGATTACCTGATTTGAAGGGATGTCTTAGAGTTACACAGTTGAGGCTCTTGTGTGTAACACAAACAGAAAGCTACAATTCCAAGTGGAAATGGATGATGGTGAAGCAGGAGGGTAATTCAAGAATAAGGAAAGAGTGGAATTTTGGACTCAAATCTTTAAGGAGAGTGACAGTCATACAGCATATCATATTCATAAAGTACCAGAAAATATACTAAGAACTAAGCCACCACAGGAGTGGAGCAATGAGATTCTGCCAATAGGGATGACTGCAATCAGGTGTATAGAGAATAGACAGGAGGGTGATGGAATTTACTGGAGGAAGCTGTAAAAGGAACCAATGTATTAGGAGCAAATACTCCGAGAAGGAAAGTTAAAAGAATGAGAACCTTACTGTAGTGTTGTCACTGTCTGTTTGGTGCTAAATTCATCTGTTAATTGAAAGCTTATTAGCTGGTTAATAGCATGCCCAATCATTTTAATATATATATTTTTATTAATCTAAACTGTAAGATTTTTAAGTTTTGAAAGATTATATGAACTCCATGTAGAAGGGAAACCTAATATAAATTGTAATTTAAGCAGAAATAATGTTCTTCTCACATCCAGCTTTGTAATCAACAGGTAATTTTTAGAGGGTAAGTTCCAGGCTAGGTTTGCAGGTGGGCCATAGTGAAATTAAAGAAGCAAAGCTAAAGGACAGGTTTTGTTTAATACTGGTTTGTCATTTTTCTGGACAATCCAAAAAAGCGTAATTTCATCCAATACAAATTACTTATTTTTACTTTATTGCCAACATGGAGTTTCTGGTGTAGAAATGTTTTGTTGATATGTAGAATGCTATGATGCCTAAGATATAGACCTGAATTCCACAACATTTTATGCCTGGGGTACGATGCTGTCCCAAACTCACTCTCACAAGGAAAATGGCTGTAGTTCTAAGGTAAAGCTTGCTCACTTCCCCACACAGTCTATACAGATGAGGAAGCACACAAGCCTTCATGAGCTCCCACCACCCTAGCTACACCTTATTCCAAATAAGCAGCCTGGCAGGTTCACTCTGTTCTCTAATGCTTTGTACTCACAGTGGTTAAAGGTGTACAATGTTATTAAAGCTTAAAATTAGAAAACTGTGCAGAATTATATCATTGTTTGGGTGTTACTGCTGCATGCTGCACATGCCATGATAATACCAAGTGCCCAGAACAGGTAATCCTTGTTTAAAGTATGAATTGAGCAGTTTTGTTTTATTCAGATTATTTTCCAACATGTTCGAAAGGAGCATACATCAGTCCATTTCTGAAACCGCACCCATTCCTGCCACACCTTTCATTGCCACTGTGTACTGCAGCCATTGTTTTGTGACTCATAACAGTAAATTGGAAGGTTGGTGCTAAAAACGGCAGTAGTAGGTTGCTTGCTTCTTCCCTCTCCTTCAAATACGAACACTGTTTTACATGGAACTGTTAAACTGTAAACATCACTGTACTCTCCTGAGACTTGATAGTCCTCTGTGGGGATCAGATGTTGTCATTTCTTACCTGCATGGTTAAACCAATTGCATGTTTCAGCATAGAGGTATGTTGCAGTGATGAAACTGGCATAGATGATTGGGGCAACAACTGCTTGACATTGTCATCAGTCAGGGTGTTCCTTGTATTTAACTGCACATGCTGAAGAGGGGTTTTGTAAGCAGGGTGGTGTGCCATTCTGTATTAGTGGAATCCTGCAAGTCTTCAATGATGCTGCTCAGATTTTGGAAGCTGGATCTTTGTATCATATATAGTTAGAAAAATATGTTTGCCAATGTTCATGTCTCTCATTGGACTTTTTTGAAATATTTAGTTGGACACATTTTTTAAATGATGAACACTGCATAAACAAATGTGTATGTGCTCTCATTTTTGCCTGCCACTTTTTTGAAGTGTTGATTTTATCCATGTAGCTGTAGAAAATTTAGAACAGCATGACCAATAACTCCAAGTATCTATAATTTCTCTTACAAACTCTGTGAAGTAACTTCTTTGCAGTAATAACTGTCAATCACAGATATACACAGTGTTGTTATACTGGCCAGACAATTTTCACATCTAAGCAAGAGTGGGCAAGAAGGTCTGTCTTTAAGGACTAAAGCTATGAACACTTAACACCTCAATGTTTACTCACTGTGTACAGAATAAACCATAAATGGACATTGTAACATTTTTAATAGCTTACAATTAGCACAAATCAAAGTAATTTAGTGAAAAAGAAACACCAATATGGCTTTCACAAACTGTATAGGAAGTCAGTAATTCACAGCCTATCATTCTAATAAAATCCAAAAATAAATACATTAATTAAAAAAATTTAAAAAGTCATTAATTGCATCCAAGTTGTGGCATATTATGGTGAGGCAACATAGACAAAATTAAATGGTGGGAACAGGATGAAGAAAAAGAAAAACAAAATCATGTCAGTATTGCAGTCCCCAACCCAGCCATTTTGGAGTGTAAGAAATGAAGATATAATAAAAAAGCAGTTGAGTGATTCTGATGCGTTTGCATTGCGTAACATGTTAAGATAATATGATAAACAATATACATATTTTTTTAAATTTTCTTTTAAGTAATAATATTCCCGAGTATGTTAGACTGGGCAATAACATAACTTCTAGAGAGGGTCAAAACGTTTGTGATGATGAAACAATTCTGTGGTCTTTTCTTTGCTGATCCCTGACACAGTGATTCAGTATCGTTACTGTGGCCATGGCTCAGCTGCTAACTAGGTCTCTTGAGTTTGCATAGTCAGTGTACAACAGAAGAAAAAGCGTACCTTATTAAAAGATATACTTTAACATGTGTGGCAAGGCATGAGATGAAGCTAAGTACTTGCTTACTAAGTACTGGAAGTGTGATGATATCTTATTCTAAAGCAAACCCCAAAGGTTTTATTCAGTTCCACCTAACTAAATCATGGTGCAAAAATAACAAGATATGTTTGTTTTATTTGCAGCTGTGGTGATACCACAGCATAACATCAAGGCAAAAATAATCAGTCAGCTTTTTAGTTTCTTTCCAATTTATATAAAGATGTTGAGTGTGAATTAACTGAAATTGACCTACTTTGATCCCTGTGGATACCAGCAGACACTCTTTTTTTTTTTAATTATTTATGTATTTATTTTTTTAGAAAAACAGTTTTGCTTTAGCTGTTATCAATGCTTTATTACCTGTTGCTGATTTTAGTAGGATGCATTTTTAGGCTGTAATATTGTGGACAGTAACCACAGTGAAAACTACAGGATGTAGTATATTTATTCTGTGTTTTGCAGGATGAGACAGATTCCATTCTGAAACAGTGTGAGTGATGAATAGAATGAAATGGCCAGATCATTCATGTTCTGTAGCAGTGAAAATTGGAAATAAAGAGATGGAAAGTTCTGAGTGGTTTATAGGCACAGTATAAGTAGAAAAAAGTGGGACTGTTGAATGATATTACATTGTAGAGTAGAGTTGTGTTTTTAATACTCCCGGTTTTCTTTTTTAGTTAACCATGATAGCATGCAACTAATACATTTAATATTTTGTTTCACTCTTTGAGTGGTTTAACAGTTACTTTATGGGGATGGTGCTAAAGGCCATAGTATGATTCAAATGAACTACAGCTACAGGAAAGCAGTGTCAGATGATTCACATCGTCTTTGTTTTAAAAATTTAAATAGTCATGTATTTCATTAGATGTGTGGACTTTGTAACTTTTCTTTTAATAATATGAAACTATGTAGGGTTGTTTCCCCTTTCCTTTAGAAGCAGCGTTTCATCATTATGGAACATAACTGTCTAAGCTTTCTGCAGCTTGTTTCAAAAGGAATGACTAATTCTATTTGTTTTTGAAACATTACTAGTCTCGGTGAAGTGCACTGTATCAGAGCCACTGCAGACCCTTTTCCTCCTTTTATTTTATTGTCTGGGACTGCTAATTTGCTGTTGGGAATACCTCTAACCTCATGGAACGTACCTCACCACAGAGGTGTCTATTTTTTTCTGTTTGTGGGTAATTCTATTTAGACTTTAGAATTCTAAGTGACAGCCAGCTACATTAAGATGCTTGGATTATAGACTGTGCTTGATTTTACATCCCGTGTTTTAATTTGTGAACCATAAGCACTTGGAAGTAACATCTAGAGATACAGCTAGAATTTTTCTGTCATAAAACTCTCATATGTGAAATTATTTTATTTTTCTTTCGCTTTGTAACTGTAATAACATTTTGTATTTGTAATCAGATATTTTTTAAGAGTAAAAACTTGTGGCTGATGTCTTATTTTTTTTAGTGGAAGGTATTCTCACAACATTGATATGACTGTTGCTATCCTCTCTTTTGAAGCTTGCAATTGTTTGGCCATCTGCTATCATAATATAATCCTGGCTTCCTGATTAAAAAAGAGTGATCACTAACTGAGGTCATGGTCTGATTGATGGCAAAGTACAGTGAATAAGGCAAGAGTCAATGGAGCAGTATCAGAAGTCCTTTCTATCATTTAATTACTATGTACAACATGATCTACAAATTAGATAGATGCTGCAGCAACAGTGACACAGTTTATCATAGCTCTACCAACTAAACCCTTCACTCTTTAGATAAACACCTGTTGCACAATGGCTGTCTATTAATATTCCAAAAGTAGCACACCAATTGGTCAGCCCAATGAGTGTGCCTGTTGTAAATCAAAGTATATAACATATACCATAAAAGTTTCACTAAAAAAATAATAATACAGTTACAAAACTGGACACTTGAAACCAATGAGAGAGACGGGACCGACAAAAATAAAAGAATAATCAGGTACGTTATGAAAAACTAGAGCAACGTACGTGATTATCCTTTTATTTCCTATGTCCTGTCTCTCCCGCTGTCCTGTACCGGCAGTGTCCTGGTATCTTTTTTTAATTTAAAAAAAAAAAAAAAAAGAAAGAAAAAAAAAAGGGCAACGGGGATGTTCCTTTCTCCATTGCTTCCTAAACACAGTACTGATGTACTGCGTAAGCGTGGGAACGAAAGTCACATACAGATGCACAATTTATCAAAAAAAGCACTGGGATATCCAAGAAAAGCAGAACACCACGGAGCCATCATACAATGACATTATTTAAGAAAAGTAAGTAATTTATTTCTTAAATATTGTAATTGTATAATAGCAATAACCGACTCCATGGTGTGGCATATTGAAAATTTACCTACGGTTGTCTTTATTTAATCAATTGGGCTTTGTCCTCATGATTAAACCACACCAACCATGGGTGAATCTTCAATATACCATACCAACATCATCGGTTATTGCTATACTATTAGTCACAAAATCTAATAACTCTGCAGGTGACTCCTTCTACTACTCCTGTCTATCCAAAGTCTGGAACGCCATCCACTTGCTCTAAAACAAGTCCTTAACCTGATAACTTTTATTAAACATCTGATAGAAACAGGATTATGCTCATGACATTCATCTGGATAACACCTCAGTTCCCTGTTACCTATTTAACCTCATCCTCCAGTTGTCATAAATATCTAACCACAAGAAATCATTTTTATTGACTTCTTTTATCTACCCTCTTCTAGCTACCGACTTTGTACTTAGAAACCCTCTCTAGCCACCCCTCCCACACCTTTTCATTTCTCCCCTCTGGTAAGTATTCTCTCTCATACACCTCATTCAACCTACTTCATTGTTCTCTTCTATACTCGGTCTTCTCTATTTAGTTATTTACTGCCATTCTGCTGTAATTTACGAACAACTCTTCTACTTACAACTCAGTATTCTTATCCCAACATTTCTACTGACTTACAAATTATTCCTAGCCTTTGTTTCACCCCACCTGTAGCGGCCAAGTTACTCATTTATGAACACTGTCTATAAGCCTAAACCTGGAAACCAATGTAAGTAATGTACACTGTACAGTAGTAGCTCAACTTATTTGCTGTTGTTTGGTCATACATGTCTTACCCCTTCTCTCTTGTTGAATATTTAAAATCTTTAGCTATGCCTGTAACATGTAATGCAAATAAGATACTTCTGTACTGTAGTATCTGTGCTTGGTTGCTGTTTATGTTTAGCCTATCTTATCTATTTTCTCTTTTGGTTTAATTGTAAAGACTAATTTGTTATCTCTATAACACGTCCTTTTTGTCCTGTAATCATTAACTGATAATTGTTATTAATGTTTCCTTATAAGATTAGTACTACACTCTCTCTCTCTCACTGTAACTTTTGTAAACTTAATGTATTCTATTTTATTTTGTATGCAGTCTTTCTCTCCGGGACTCCTCTGAAAGGAGGCCTCATACCCAGTCAGACTATTCCATAATAAATAAATAAGTAAATTAATTAATTAATTAAGTAAAATACTCCCCTGGATTCTCAAAAGCTTGCACGGCGTGCATGATTAGTGTAAGATGAAATTTTGCCAATATGGCGGCCGAGCGATCCACGTACGTGCACGAGCGCTGTAGCACTAGTGCTGCATGTCCCCAGCCCCCAGTATGCAAACCACCCCATTTGCAGGTGAAAACCATGCAAATGAGGTAAATCTGCCAAACAGGAAGCAGGAATCGGGGTGTGCAGGACTAGCGTAATTTGCAGAAATGTACTCAGTTAGTAACCGAGTACGGTACTGCAAACTCCAAAACAGAGCTATGATAGCTGCAAATAAAGGCTGCATATCACAGAGGAAGCATGCCAATGGCCAAGTAGAAGGCCATTGGCATTGCAAACAATGCCAAATGTGCAAAATACAAATTTTATGATATGTCCGCCGATCACTGCCGTTAAAGCATAGGGCAGCAGCTCGCAAACGGGACTGGCGGGGAAAAAAAATAAACCTAAAACAAACAGTCTAACTAAAATCAGTATTCCGCCATGCAAGTCAATGGCAGGCAAAAGACATACTGACCAGTAAATAGTGGTTGCTAAGGGGGGAGGCACAGTGTGACACATGTAACTGCATTAGAAGAAAATTCTATGCAAATGAGGGGAAGTATAGTGAATCCCGGTTTTCCCCAGCATGAGAGGGAGGTCCCAACAGTGTATGAGTATGAATAGCTGAGTGCAAGACTAGGAGGTAGGTGACATCATGTGTGGGAGTGTCAGGCAAGTTGTCAGCGGATTGGAGCCCTGCGGCTCGGGGTTGCATCCAGCTTAGCACAGCAAAGCCAGGAGGTGTGTCTAAACCTGCCCAGCACGTACGACAAAGTGTAAGCGGGTGTGCGCGCCGCGCAATGGGATCTACAGGAAGATAAAGGAAGTGAACCCAGGAAATAGCAACAGTGTGCACATTGTAGTACACCGATTGTGCGGCGCACCCCCGGGAAGAATCAGAAGGACAATGGGAAGGGAAAGCAGCAGTAGAAAGTTAATCAAGGGGTACTAGGTTCGCTGCCAGGTGAAACGGATCGGAACCAGCCAATTACACAGGCAGCAGACCAGCCTAGCCCAGAACACCACTATAAACTATGCAAACACCTACCCCTCCAGTTTTTCCCACACCCTACACCACCGGTGTAAACAAACAGGGAACTTTTAACACTCACAACAGCAAAATATTAGGGGCTGCAATAGCTATCATACAACTTGTGGAAGATGCTGAGGGTGACGAGGATGGGAATGCTGCTGACCAACCCACAGTGAGGAGATGGAGAAGACCAAGGGTGACCTACCAAGGGCTACATGAGCTGGAGATAGTGGAGCACAATAGGGTGGACAGGGACCTCCTACAGCAGATTTTTGAGCTGTGCCGGCCATGCCTGACACAAAGAACTAACAGAGGGGAACCCCATCCCAGTGGAAACGAAGGTATGTGTAGGCCTAAGAATACTAGTTACAGGTACCTTCCAAAGGCCAATGGCAGCACGTCGGTGAGTACGTATATTTCCCCCTCACCCATGAGGCGTTGGCCAGCAGTATGCGTCTCTTCCACCAAATAGCAGAATACCCTGAGGTAGTGGGTGCAATACACTGCACGCACATACGCATCAAAGCATCACCTGGTGAGCAGGGTAGGGTCTACATCAACCGCACGGCTTCTCCTCCATCAAATGCCAGGTCGTGTGCGATGCCCAGGGCATAATACTGAATGTGTGTGCTGCATGCCCTGGAAGTTATCACGATTCCCACATCTGGCATCTGATGCAGCTGTACCAGAAATTTGCCAATGGGGATATCCCATATGGTCACCTAGTGGGGGATGCTGGATACGCACTGGAGCCATGGCTGATGGCACCCATCAGAAACGAACACACACTCGAACAAGAACTCCATAATGAGACACACGCACAAACAAGAATCATAATATAGCATGTGTTTGGGATGCTCAAGTCATGGTTCCGGTGCCTGGATACATCCGGTGGAGCCTTGCAGTACTCACCAACTACATGTACCCAAATTGTCCTTGTATGTGCCATGCTACACAATATGATCCTGCGGAAACAGCTGCAGCAGGAGCAGGGCCATATAGCCCCCCACCAATGCCAAGGCCTACACAGGCATAGAGTGACTCGGAGGAGGAACAACCTGAGCCTGCCCCAATAGGCAGAAGGAGGCGTGCTCAGTATTCCCTGGCCCTGGCAAAGAGGCAATGCATAGTACATACACTGACACGGGAGGGACCCAGGGAATAGCACCTCTGACTCTCACATACAGTAAAAGGGATGCCAAACATTACACTACCTGTGCCTAACCATGCGTAGGCAGTGTACTACGTGCATCTGACATAGGCAGCCCTGCAGCACCACCCGTAATACTGGGACACCCACAGGTGACTCACACATGCCAGTCGGGGGGGGGTCACATACCCAACAACAATAGCAGCCAGCAGGTCAGGTGTAGACAAACACAAACAAATGCCATACTATGGCCTCTGAATGAGGGGTATGGGGGACCCCCACCCAGGCCTACACGGACAGACCACAGCAGGCCAGGTAGTGGGATGTCAGTTGTGACAGCTAGGAAGTCAGAAACTAATGTGCATGCAATCAAAAGATAAGAACGGAAATACAACGGTATGGCGTAGGATGGGTAAGACTACTGACAGAATTGGACTACAGGACATACCAGTACAATCCTAGCAAATGTGTTCAACTGTCAAGTGTGCCCCCCCCACCTCACATAGAAATACAGTAACAGTCAGGTGCGCCCCCCCCCCCATCCTGTGTAGAAACATAGAAATAGTCAGGTGTACCCCCTGCTATGCAGACATATTGCAACAGTCAATGCCAAATGATCGATGGATACCCAGCAGACACAGCATGCTACCTCTCGGTGTACAACACAAAGGTCAGCTGTGCAGAACAAACCACCGGACATACTCCACACATGCATAACAGACGGCCTTACTGGGCATGCTCACACATTTAGAGAAATGAAGGCAATGTCAGTCATCAACATCCTGAAAGGTCATACTGGGGATGCTCACACACTCAAACACATGAAGGCCATGTATGCAAACACCAGTGGTCCAGACATATCCAGCGGTTGCAATAGTTACTGCGGACACATGTCAGTATGCACCACTCATGTCTTGCACACACAGTGGATAGGAATACAGACTTATATGTAAGGACAACCCACCATAATACGCCAAAGGTAGATAGATATAGATGTGTGGAAGAGGGTGACCATGACAAGGAGCCATCCACGCCTGTCCCACCGAGCACACAGTCAGAGGGCCCCAAACACATCAGTTGCAGAGGTCACACACTGCAGTTACTAGCGACCAGTACCTGTCAGCACGACAGACTATGTGGTCCATGTTCCAGCTGTGCAACGTGACTGTACAAGAACATAGCTAGTTGCCCTAGACACACACCTGTGACATATGACCCCGTGTGTGGCCGCCTGTGGCGTGTCACCCCTACATGAATGGTGTATGGGTCACCCCATAACGGTACCCTGACAAGCCTGCTGAGGTTATCCAATGTGAAATACACCTTTGGGAGAGTTGTCAGCCAGTAATCTCTGTGGCGCCTCCCATAACTGCGTACTGCTGTAGTGTGATAGACTAGTTAGGTAGGAGTTCTAACCGCAGACATGGCAACTGTGTGTGTGAGTGTGTGTCACGGTTCATGTGTGTGTGTCTGTCTCTCACTGACTGTGTAGAGAGCAATGCTTTTCGGTCACTCACACCCCGTACTTGTCACATACCCAACTTTGGTAAGGCTGCTGATGTCACCCACCTAGAAATACTCCCCTGGGAGAGCTGTAGCCCAGTAGTCTCCATAGTGCATGCTGTAACTGCGTACTGTTGTAGTGTGATAATGTAGTTAGGTAGGAGGTCAAACCCCAGATGTGGCAACTGTGCATGTGTGAGTCTGTGTGTGCGTATGTGTGCGTATCTGTCTGTCACTGAGTGTGTAGAGAGCAATGCTTTTTAGGCTACACACACCCCTTACAAGTCGAATACCCGCCTTTGGCGAGGCTGCTGATGTCATGCAACTTGAAATACAGCTCTGGGATGAACGTAGTTGAGTAATCTCTGTAGCACGTCCCGTAGCATTGTATGGCCATAGTGTGATTAAGAAGTTAGTTGGGAGTTCTAGCCCCTGGCCTGCCAACTGTGTGTGTGTATGCGTGCATGTCTGACTGCGTAGAGAGCAATGCTTTTAGGTCACTCACACCCCGTACATGTCACATACCCAGCTTTGGCAAGGCTGCTGATGTCACCCACCTAGGAAAACTCCCCTGGGAGAGATGTAGCCCAGTAATCTCCGTAGCGTATGCTGTAACTGCGTACTGTTGTAGTGTTATAATGTAGTTAGGTAGGAGACCAATCCCCAGAAGTGGCAACTGTGCATGTGTGAGTCTGTGTGTGCGTGTCTGTCTGTCACTGACTGTATAGAGAGCAATGCTTTTTAGGCTACACTCACCCCTTAGAAGTCGAATACCCTCCTTTGGCAAGGCTGCTGATGTCACACAACTTGAAATACACCTTTGGAAAGATTGTAGCCGAGTGCACGTCCCATAACATCATATGGCCATAGTGTGATTAAGGAGTTAGTTAGGAGTTCTAGCCCCCGACCTGCCAACTGTGCGTGTATGCGTGCATGTCTGACTGTGTAGAGAGCAATTCTTTTAGGTCACTCACACCCCGTACATGTCACATACCCAATTTTGGTAAGGCTGCTGATATCACCCACCTAGGAATACTCCCCCGGGAGAGCTGTACCCTGTAATTTCCATAGCACATGCTGTAACTGCGTACTGCTGTATTGTGAATTAGACGTGTGGTTGGGTTCCATCCCCACACATGGCAGTTCCGGATGTATTGTGAATGTCACTGTCCGTGTAGGGAGCAATGCATTTTAGGCTAGTCTCGAGCAGTCATTTCAAAGCCCTACTTTGGCAATCCTGCTGATGTCAGTCAGTGTGAAATACACTTTTGGGCAACGACTACACAAGTAATATCCGTGGCGTGTACTATAACTGCGTAGTGCTGTAGTGTCATACACTAGTTAAATAGGGGTTCTGCTCGGAAACATGACAGGGGTGTGTGTGTTTGTAACCCATATCCTGTGTAGAGGTGGTTGTGACTGTGTGACACCTGTGCCCAATGTGAAGTGGGTTTTGCATTTTTCTTATATGGTGGCCATACTATATATCACAATGTTCACTGTACAGGGATAATACATGTGATATGGCTGAGAGGCCGAGGTGCAGAGCCATACCCAGACATGTGACATCAAGACCAGGCAATCACAGTTAGCAACCCCAGTATTACCCAAAGCACACTCTTACTCCATGTGTCATACACACACACATGCCTAGGTAACAGCCAGTATGTGAGTAGAACACTGCACATTGGCCACCGATAGTAACTATGGAGTGACAGCGGTGGGCCACAGAGGGCATGACACCCAGACCATCTGTCCAATATGCACATACGTGCAGACAGTGCACCTCCCCCGTGTTCTCCAATGGACATCTGCAACACCTGTGGTGCCATCACGTGACCCACAACGGACATACCATGCCTGGCAACATGCCCATATGGACAGATGCCACTGACACTAAGGAATGCTGATAGCATGCACACTATGCAGGGTAAAACATCTGGCCATTACCAGCTCCCGCCACAGGTGGGCAAGACTTTCACATCTGATGATAATCTGTGTTCACAACATGGGCCGGACACCCCAGGTACAGTTCCACATGTCACTGTACATGCATGTGGGAGGTGTGCACATCCCAGATGCAGTCCATGTCATGGACAAAGGAACACAGACATGGCAAGCGATGCACAACATTGCCCACACACAGTAGTCACACAGGTGACCAGATGGGGGATACAATACCCGCCTGTATGGGCAAATGCAGACACTACATCCCTGAGCCGCAATGCAGACCATCACCATGTGGTCTGATGCCAAGGTACACCCATCGCCTAGCTGTGGACAACCGTCTGGCACAGTTGAACACCACACCCCTGTGCAGACATGCACACAATCATGTCAAAAGTGGCACCCTGTGTATTTGTGTGTGTGTTGCATGCTGCAGATGTTCACTTCCACACTCCCTACAACCCCCATGGGCGTATTGCAGCATGCTGTCTGATGTCAGACACCTTCCCATACCCTTTGCCTGTACAGCCCCCGTATGACCTGTGTGGTGCATGGGATACCTGCACAGTGATGTGATGTGGCAATCCCACAACCGGTGAGTTGTACACCTGGCCCTGCCACACATGCCAATGTGTTTGTGTCCTTGTGAGAGTGTGGCTGTGTTGACGCTGGCACCTGTTCATGTCGACAGGCACATGTATGTCACCTACCATACAGCTACTGTATCCCTGTTGCAGATGTCACTCACCATCACATATATGTTCTGAGTGCTCCACAACAGGTAACCCATGTGGTGTATCCAATAATTGCAGCAAACTGTGCTAGCACTACATAGTTGTCAGGGGTTTGATACCCTGTGCTGCTAGGTGTGTGACACAACCATGCTTAGTTTTACCCTTCCACCCCTCCCTGACATGTATTAGCCTCTGTCTGCATCCCCCTTCCCCTTTCAGATGGACGTGGAGACCTACACCTGCTTTGCCTAGGCAGCAACATGTGTTATGTAAGTAATGCTCATGATCAGCTGATGGCCTCTGCACGAATCGCAGCCCACCCCTAACTGATTGCATGTGAAACATCTGTGGCAACATCCCCATCGCCATTTGTATGGAAACGCACTCCAATACCCAGGAACATCATGGTGGTGTCTGCCTATGTCACCCACTGTGAGCAGGAACTAGATCTGTTTTGTGCTAAACAGCATCCCAGATGTATTGTAGTGTACCTCTAACAACATACACTGTGGAAACAGTGAATCAAATGGGAGCTGGATGTGCCTGACCTGACTACAGCCTGTAAGTGCCGCTGTACTGCATTTGGAGTAATGTTGCTTTCACAGTGTTTGTGTGGATATGGCTGATGTGCATGTCTCAATACCTGCCATGTCAGTTCAATGTTGATGGGGAGTCTCCATCTGCAGGGTCATCTGCAACCTGGGCAGTGTTGTGTCCGTGGTTGCATGTGTCACCCATTGAGCATCTAGCTGTTGACTGCTGTAGGTCGTGTGAGGATTGCAGTCAGTAGATGGAGAAAGCTGTGGTAGTCACAGACGTCATATCCCTCAAAGGATATATGTTGCAACAACCCTGTAACAACAGTTAATGTATGTGGTCATCACAGCAACATGTCGATATTGGCCCTGTGTATGTGCTCCCAGCTACACCTCTGTCAACCTTTGTACATATGTCATGCATGAAGTAGTGCATATGTGCTGTACACCATACTTTGTGGCATCATATCTGAGAACAAGCCACTGATATATCTGACTGTTACACAAGTTATGTAAAGTAGGGGTTACATTACATTACCTGCACATTCTGAGGATGTTCGTACAGTACTGAGGTCTGTGTACCTGAATGTCGACAGTGTGTGTAGTGTTGATATGTACCTTAGCTTGTGTACAGACTGTGGTAGATGACATTGCTCTAGTTCCCCTACTTTCAGATGTTACATGCTGCCCCACTGTATGGTACTGTAGTGGCGTACATGTTTATAGGGCCATAAACACATGTCCCATACCACAGACAGCCGCCAGACCAAACTGTGTAGCAGGCCAGTATATATAGGGCAGTCTGTGAGTGGCACATATGAGGATGGTGTCGAACACGTAGTCCATATACTGTCATACCATGCTAGCTAACCATATGTGGCTGTGGCTGTGTTCACATTGGTTGTGGATATGCACTGTCACACAGGTGTATCCTACCGTGTGCTGTGACATGCCCGTGGTGCCTGCTGTATATGCAGGTACATGTGCATTCCCCCTTGGGAGGTGTAGGCCAGTGTTGAGCCAGTCTGCCTGCAGCCTCACAGTGCATTGTGACATGCCTAGCAGCTGAGTGTACCTACCCAGTGGGATGTCATGTGCAGATACTAGCCAGATGATCCGCTGCCGGACCTCCCCTAACAGTCATGTATGTCAGACAGGGCAGTAGGATGCAGTGCAGATGTATGTCAATACCTATTGTGTAGTATGTGGCCATGGCACCTCTGTACCAGCAGTCATACCGTTACAGGCCAGGCAGGGGTGTGTGAATGCATAACCTATGGTGAACATCATATACCTGTCGTCGTGTGTTATACCCATCTACATGGCCATCCACATCCATATTGTCAGGCATGGTACACGTGTAGCACTAAGGGCATATGTGTATACCTTTGGAATGTACAGACTGTGTCAGACCCCCACATATATTGGCCAATATCTCTGCTGCAGTCCACAGCGCATTACATGCTAGCAGCAGTACTGTACACTGATGTCCTTTGGATGTAGTTCAGTAACCAATGGCACACATGTTATGAGCAAATGTGACCTGCCCCGCACACCATGTCTGTGAAGACAGTCCCAATGACAGTAGCAATAGCCTACTAGTATACCTGCTAGAGATACCTGACATCCCCTGCAACTACGACATTGGGAACATATGGGCTGGGGTTGGCCTACACTTCATGTCCAGGAACTGTGGTGGGCATATATGTACATTTACATATCCAGATAGCCAGATATATGATTACACATGTGTACTACACCAATTTAACACTGTCATGGCAACCACCCACTATTGATCCCCACATTATGTGTGCATGGTCCCATTACATCTCCTATGTGATGGGCATCCGTCCTGTGTGTGGGCAGCAGTGCTACCGACAGCATGTAGCAATACCCCATACAGGAGAATCGGAAAACTAGGGCAGCCACATATTTGTAGGAGGATCAGGAAGTACAGACAGACTGCGAGTGGAGTTGTGTTATGCTTTGTACAGTACTGGTGTTACAGGGTGTGGGTGTAAATACTAGTTTGCCATGGAATGCAGTCCGTCTGCATAGCACACAACTGTGGGCCTACCCTCCTGGTGGCCGGAGCTGTGCCTATCATGTCGTGTCTGTACAGCACACAGGTCTTGTGTCAGATAATACACTGGCAGTGTGTGTGTTGCGTGTTACCGGTGCATGGCTACATCCATGGCCGTTCATGCCAGCAATTCCCTGACTAAGGGTATGTTACAGACTATCCTGTAACACCTGCACTTTGCATAGTGTATGGCAGTAGTTGTCCAGATATGTCCAGTATTCCAGCGTCTGTCCATCACCTACATACCAAGCTGAGCATATATGTCATGTTGTCGGTGGTTGATCCATAGTGGGCTGGGAGTATAACACACTGCCATGTCTGCCATCAGTCCACTGCCATTGTAACCCCCACGCATATGGTGGGGCTAGGGCCATATATGTGTGGATGCCACCTACACAATACACGTGTGCCCTCATGCACTGAACCCAGTGGTATATGGCCGTGTGTAATTGAGTCTGGGGGGAGCACCAGAAAAGACCTAGGCTGCTGCAAAATGTGGGGTTATCAGGGCTGAGCTGCCTTAAGGTATCTTGATGTACAGTACCATATACTTCACCTATATACACATTACTGTCATGGATCTGGGTACTGCAGGACTACTCTCCCCTGCCATACAAACTGTTCTGTGTGTTGGTGTGCACGTGATGGTGTCGATTCTGCCAAGTTATGTAGCAGTTACAACCCATGTGGTCATAAGACGTCTAAACCACCTACTGTGTTTGTACAATATGTAGATAGAGGCTGCTGAACTACACACCTGGAGTACATACTGTCAATTATTAGGTATCCTGTGGCCCAGTGTGTCTTTCCTATTGTATAATGTGAATGGCTTGGCCTGGACAGCAACAGCTATGAACCTTTCCAGCCTACTGTATGAGTGTAACTGGTCCACTGTAGCATCACTCTGTTGATATAGTTGTCAGTGTCTGAACAGCTATATGGTATGGCATGTAGAACTGTAATAGTACATGATGACAGGTTACCATGTCAGTAAACCTGTGGGTGTTGTTTCGCCTATGACCTCTCTGTGGGTGTATGTTACAGGCAACGATCGTCATTTGTATGGGTGGCACATACAGTGTCCAGTCGTTCAGGGATCAACTGTAGGCATAGTGGCTGCTCCATATTGTTTGCACCTACCACTTATGTTTCGTATTGTACATATAACTGCGTGTGTACGTGTAGTCACATGTATATGTACACACACACACACACACACACATATATATATATATATATATATATATATATATATATAATTATGTATATGTATACCTGTATCTGCATATCTGTGTCTGTGTATCTGAAGCCTGGTAATGTTGATGGCATCCACATAATACATTCCCCATGGGAGCCAGAACGTACTGCATGATATGTTACCAATAACAGCCTGACATCATACAGGTGGGATGTAGTATAGGTAGCATTGTGTGCCCATGTTGCCACTGGCCCTGGTTATGGGATCACCAACACTTGGTAGTTTATTGCAGGGTGGACGTGTTTGGCTGGGGGGGATGCCTATTCGTATGACTTGTATAGTGTGTGGTGCCTCTCAACCCCATTAACGTAACATGTAGCCTGTTACACTCCACTCCCTAACAGCTACATGGGCCTTGCAGTACCAGCACAACAGTGTTGCACCAATGGGTCAGTAGGCATGAGAATCCCACTGAGGTCTGCCACGTGTGTGTGTATGTGCATGCTTGCATATCTGTAGGGTACACCGGTCCGAGTCCACATACTCCTATCACAATACACATTGCCACATAGTAGTACGGATATTGTTGTTGTTGCCCATAGGTGTGGCAACGCAATGCAACACCCTACTATGCCTGTGGCATGTGCATCACATGCATATCTCTGTGATACCACTGTTGTGATATGCAATGGGTTGTTTTTGCATCATGGCCACTGTGTGATAGTGGGTATGTCAGAGTATCCAGATGGGTTTTAGTGTGTACAATATCCAGTGGTGGATGTGGGTGCTGTGTACACTGTCTTTACACCATGGTACATCTGGTATATGGCCCACGTACCACTCTCAGGTGGCCAGTGTCACCATCACCCATGCAGGTAACAGACAAAATGATACGGCCCAGTTACACATGTGCTGTGTGCAGCCTACCTGTAACACATTGGACAGATGGACTAGTTAGTTAGCAACTATACAACCAAGGTGTGTGTCTACCCGTTATGTGTCGGTCAGTGTGTATATGATGGTATGACTTATTATGTATTCACCATATACAAACATTACATCCCCATTACCATATTGTATGTGTCTGTGGATGGTCTGCATGTAGCACATGACCTGGTACACACATCACCTTACAGATGGTGTCATGTGTGCAGTGACAGCCACACAGTTCAGTAGCACTACATACTCTGGTTGGGGTCTAGACAAAGTGTCGTCAAGTAAGGCTGTGTGTGTATGTGGATGGGTTGACATAAGGGTGCAGATTGTACCTGTATCAGCAGGCTACTGGTCACGTTTGCATGGCCAATAACTGTTATACATACCTGTGGCATGTGTTCAATTGTACACCACATATGTCACGGGCATGGTATCACCACACTGACTTACCCCTGTGGAATTTGATTGCGGACCATCCTCCTGCTGACACATGTATGCCTACAGCACAAATGGATGACAGTATGGGGATATCAATTGGTGTTACCAACAGCTGAGATGCATCCTAGCTGCATGGCTACACTACCTGACATGTATGCAGTACACATTACCCCTGACTACATTCTACACTGCAGTACATTGCGGCACTCTATCACAGTCACCGTGTGCATCAGAACCATGTTAGCCTGTCCCTGCATCAATGTTATGGATGGCAGGGATGTGGCACAGGTATCATCATATGCACAGGGTGTGAGAATGTCATCCTAGCTGCATGGCTACACTACCTGACATGTATGCAGTACACATTACCCCTGACTACATTCTACACTGCGGTACATTGTGGCATTCTATTGCAGTCACTGTGTGTATCGGAACCATGTTAGCCTGTCCCTGCATCGATGTTATGGATGACAGGGATGTGGCACAGGTATCATCATATACACACGGTGTGTGAATGTCATCCAAGCTGCATGGCTACACTACCTGACATGTATGCAGTACACATTACCCCTGACTACATTCTACACTGTGGTACATTGCGACACCCCATTACAGTCACCGTGTGCATCAGAACCATGTTAGCCTGTCCCTGCATTGATGTTATGGATGACAGGGATGTGGCACAGGTGTCATCATATGCACAGGGTGTGTTGCAGGTGTGCCATAGGCAGAGGATGGTCCAGACATGTGTCACCATGTGTGTGGGTGAAGGGTGTAATTCCTTGATTGGGGTGTGGTGATTTGGTGTGTGCCGGTATGGGGTCACCCTAGGTGTGGTTACATAGTGTGTGGGTAGGTATGCATGCACATAGTTCCGCCATGTGGCTGCCCCACACGGGTGATGTTGGACAGCTGCAGACCATACCTGGCAGGGTGTGCACTTCAGTGCCTCCGGCCACGGACACGCTGACTGTGACAGCCAGGGATTCCATGGGCATCTGCAGGTACTGACCTTGAGGTGCTACTCTCCCCTGAGGATGACATATGCCCGCTGGAACCATGTTCTTCCTGGGCCTGGCCATGGCCATGTGCATGCGGCCTGCTGTGGTCTGGACAGCAGCCCCTGTGCTGGGGCTGGTACTGCCACTACAGGAGAGCCTGTACGTCCTAGCACATCCACGTTGACTGCCAGCTGCTGGTGTCTCTGGCCTACGTCCAAGCAGACATCGCACCACTCCCACCACATGTTCTAGCACAGACATACCATGGTTGAGGAGGCCAACCATCTCACCCCACCGTCTATCCATGACCTCGGTATATTCACGGAAGGCAACAGCGAATTCATGGAGGTTGCCCCTTACAGATGCCAAAGCAGACCTCTGCAGCCTCAGGACCTGTCTGGAGTGCATTTTCATACGTGCCTGTGCCACCATTACAGCCTGAAACATGCTCCTGGTGGTACCAGTTGTGGCACCTCTGCCAGGGGCAGGATGACCTGCGGTCCTCCCACGAGCACCACTGTACATCTACCAATGTGGTGGCCTTCCAGACATCCAGCTGTGCTGACTGTGACCCGACACAATTGGCAGGGACACCACACTTTCCTGGCCATTGCCACCAAGTGCCAACTGTCCCTCTGCTATGGCCACATGTGATGGGGTTTGTAGGGGCAGTGTAACTGTGTGTAGACTTGGGGTGGCTAGAAGCGTGATAACACATGGCGCAGTGTCGACCTCTGACAACCCCACCTGTACCTTCATCATCATCAGTGTCTGTCAGAACACCTACCTCATTATGCATGCAGGAGGGACCCTGACCCACCTCGCCACCTGTGGGGGAAACAAATACACATGTTAAGACCTGTATAGCAGTGCATAACAGTACACACATTCACACACACTCACACTGACAGCCACATTACTACCTCACCTTCCCTGAGTTTGCAGACAGTCCCACAGTCAGTTACATATGTTCCCCTTCCTGCATGGCACTTGCTAATATACACGCATCACTACAGCCCATTACCAAAAACTTACCTCTCCATGCCTACACATATGGTATCACACCTGACCCATTACTCCATTGCCTCCCTGACCTGGGTGGAGTAGGTTGTTCATGGGCTCACTGCTGTCACCCTGTATTACCCTGTGTATGGGCAGTAATGGTGTACGAGGCCCCTATATGGTTGGGGCTGCTACATTCACTGCATATGTCACACACCAGAGCCTCATACTACAGTCTTGCTCAGTCCATGCCACATCTGCTGCACAAGCGACCCATCATGCGGACGACAGTACTATCCGGGTACACTCACTGATGTGCTGTGGTAATTCCACATTGCATTTGTACTGCTGCATATGTGGGTAGTCGGTTACCTATCTACTGCTGGCAATATATGATGTATACCTGGTATGTACTGCACCTCCCAATGCATGCTCCATGCTACAGACCTTGTTATGCTGTCAGCTGTCCTGTTTTCACATACCTGACAGGTTGTCCTGGTGTCCCATGTCTCACTCCATGTACAGCACAATCCCAAGGGGAAGTACCACCATGTGGTCAATTCCACTATTGCCTGTGCATACATGGACACACACACACACATACACACACACACACACACATCTGATATGCATCATCCACACTCCACTAGATAGCACTTACGAACACAACCGAGTCACACACACACCCCATACTTCCATGTGTGGAGTTGCACATTTGTACACACAGTCCTCCCATTAGCCTTCTGTCAACATGCATTACACATGGAGCTCAACAGCATGCAGTGCAACTATAGTGACATCATGCTAGCGGCAATATACATGTGTGTGAGGCATGGGCTTTGTTGGTAGGTGATGGCCCCTCCCCGTGTTACCACTGCACCCATGTACAAAGTGTTACTATGGCCTGTTCCGCACCCTGCCTTGTACTGTGCACCGTACCTCACAGGTGTAGAAACCATTGATGCATCTGTAGTACTGTGTCGCTTATGTCAGTTCCAATGCTCACAGCCCCTGTGTGTTGTAGCAACACATACATGGGATGATATGTGAACAGCTATCAGTTGTGGATGCCTGATGTCTGCATTACAGATCACAACAGCAGCAGTGCATGTATGACCAGTACATGACTATTACACTGACAACCAGCTGTACATGGCTTACCATGGCTTACCATGGCTGTGAGGGGTGCCCTACACATGTCCCAGACCTATGCATGGTTGCAATGTCTACTCATATGCACATCCCTTGGAGTGCACACACTGCTGTCATGAGTGCTGTGGGGTCAGGGTTACGTCTGCAATGTTTACTTAACCTGCTTGTGTGCAGCTGCGGCCATGGTGGTGTTGAGTCACACATGTTCCTACTGTAGGCCTTGTGTCCTGTCACATCCCTGTGGACACATTGCACATTGACAGGATGTTAGTTATCTTGCATGTGTCTGTTGTACCCCTCCGATACCCCAGCATGGTCTCTACTGTGATGCAGTGCATTTGTCAGCAACAAAACATGAACATGTACAGCATGCAGTATGGGTAGGTGTGTTAGACGTGTGCATGGGGGATAGCCCATAGCTATTACAAGCCCAGTTTATCATCATGCATGAACATGAACCATACTCACTGGCTACGGGCTGCTGCCGTGGTTGTATCCTGGAGGGACCTACATAAGAGTGCAAGAAAGCTGATGTCAGTGGCCACAGCTGTGGCATTCATACAGGTGAGTGCAGCATTACATTACATCAATAGTAGAATTACAGTATATTTCAGCTTATACACAACAGTTTACTACTACTACACAGCAGCAAAGTATATGACATCTCAGTTTTGCATGATGTACCTGTACAGATGCAGATGCATACACACGAGTGGTGTACCGATGTGCCCTGGGGCCTTACCTGCAAGCTCTACAGCTGGTGTGTTGTTGGCACCCACCTCCAAGATGTGCCTTGCCAGATGTTGATGTTACGGGCAGACAGGTGGGTGGGTTGCCTCCCCTATTGCGTGGTGATCCCCCCTTATGGCAGCTCTATGCTGACGTACATGGCGAAGCAGATCGGTACAATAATGCCGGACCTGTTCATAGCTGCAGTTATGCAGTCCAACATCATTGACCCTGTGGACTAGCTCGTTCCACAGGGTGGTACTCTCCTGCAGGTCGTGGGCTGTCCAGCCAAAAAGAAGTACGTAGTGCTGTAGCAGGTGGTCGATGATGGTAGCCATTTCAGCGGCACTGTAAGCGGGAAGGCAACTATGCGACATGATTCCTGGAAGACATAAGGATGGAAACAGGTCTGAGCCACCCATACAGCAGGGTTACCGTAGTTCTTAATACACATATATGTCTCCCCCACCATATCAGCTACAACAGCACGGTCACAGACTGCAGTTGGTATGTCATCTGCTTACCTACCATTGGGACATATGTTGTATTGTACCAAGCTTTGTGCTATCTGTATGTACCACGCTTTGTGCTAAGTTTTTGCAGCCATGCTCCCTGTGGGGACACTTATCTTTGCTGGCCTGTTACACATTATTTCACCTGCATGCCATTGTCAGTGCCACTGTATATATGTATATAAATATACATCTATGTACATATATGTGTAGATATATGTTGTACGTTGTGGATATACTTATGTCTATATGAGTGTCTGTATCTGTACTCATACACGTCACATTCTGTATCACACAGATATGTGGAGTGCATACAGACATCTGGTCCTCATTCTGTCACCATCTTTCATTCACAGCTGCTCTCTTCTGCCTTGCTGCAACACAGGTGCCATATGTGAACACAGCCTAATATTATGGTGGTAACTATGGTGTGAGAGTGCTGGTACGCCTATTACACACCTATGGCATTTCTGCATGCTACATTACACATTCACATGACTGTCATGCAAGTGGTGTGCTCTGACGCCCATGTGTCTATCATGACGGCAGTACATCCACCAACAGCTATTGTCCACACTAACATAACATACACAGATATTATGACTGACATCTTTGTCATTCATTGTTGATCTGCACAGTTGGAGGGTATGTCCCACAGCTTACGGGGACAGACAGTATTGTCCAGAGCAGTTGTTCAGCGGGACGTCATTACAGCGACAACTACAGATGGCACATATCAAACACTCTACATCATAAATCCTAATAATCTATATCCCATACTACATTAAATTACATACAGTTATGTTTTACATACCTTTTAGTATTTGGACGGGTGTGATGCCTTCCCGGTTGTGGCCTGTTGTAATTTGTTCCCCACTCCATTTTATAAGTATGTCTTGGTGTTCCTTTTCTGTTTTTTTTTTTGCTTGTTTGTTTTCTCTCTCTCTCCCTCTCCAATAGAGCAAATGAGTTGGTTTGAATGGATTTCAGCATGGCTTTTGTAGGTGATGCACATGATCAGGTGATGGGCTCTGCACCAGTCAGTGTGCAACAGTTGCTGACTGCGTGCAGCCTCCTGTGTAGTGATTCTGTTAACCATCCTCATGGCAACCCAGTACTATAAATTGCTTACTCATGTGGGCGTTGTCCCTTCACCTTCCCAGTATGGAGGACATTCTTTCTATATGTGGGCAGCAGTGTTACAGACAGCAATTTGCAGTACCTATTACAGCGGGGCTTGCAGACAACTACACAATCTTAAGAAGTTCCAGACCTACAGACAGAGTGAGTAGTGTTGTTATGTGCTTTGTATATTGCTGGTCTTGCAGTGTTTGCATGTACATAGTAGTTTAGGATGGAATGCAGTCTGTCTGCATAGCTCTCAACAGTGGACCTATCCACATGATGGCCAGGGGATTGTCTGTTTGCTTTTGCCTATGTACCACACAGGGCTTGTCCTAGATATGGCAATTTGTCTGTTGCATGCTATCAGTACATGGCTACTTCCAGTTGTGTTTCTGATGTGTTATTCCTGCATAAGGGTATGTTGCAATGAATCCTGTAAAACCAGCAGGGTGTGTAATAGCAATATTACGAGTATGGCCCTGTGTTCCCGCCTCTGTCCTCTACATATATGGCTGGCTTTGTCCTGCTGTGATACGGTTAGGGGTTGTTCGGTATTGGCGTATCGTAATATACTGTTAGCATTCCTGCTGTCATCCCAGTCATATTGTGGACTCCCACGGCATTTGTTGGTCAGGGTCCATACTTGTGACAGATACATAGACATTACACAGGTAAGAAATGTCCCCCTAGGCCTTGACTACGGGGTGTGACTGGCATCTGCTGAACTACATCTGTTATTGTTTATTGTTACCTATCTTGATGACATATCCTTTGTCCACAGTTGTACGAATTGACAGGCGTGACCTAGACAGCATTGTATGTTGTATATCCGCACTGTCTGCATCTACTTTTCTGTGTGGACCTTACATTCCACACTGATTAAATAAGTGCACATCTATGTGCTGTCAGTAATGGCATACATTACTGTAAAATACGCCATTAAAGTTTGCCTGTGTGTACATATCTATGTATCGTCTCATGTCCTTTGAGTAGTGAATGGGCTATGTGTAATTCAGTACTCCTGTGCAAGTGTAAATGTAATTTAGTAGGTTATACAGCAAAATTATGTTATACCGATTTAACACTGAAAATAGAATATGCTGCAGTGGGACTCGAACCGTGAATGCATGCGCAGTAGGCAGATGCTCTGACCACTACACTATTGCAGTTCTGCATAATTAGCATATTTGTACCTTAATGTCATACCCATGCTCCCTTTCCCAGGCCCCCGAGCTCCACGTACACAGCATCCATCCATTCTGCAGTTGCTAGTCCTGCCATACCACACCTACACACATTTCCCTCTCTGCACGTCTCGGTACTCCTCCATATTACTGTCTTCGATGCAACCTTCTGCAGGCTCTTCATCCGCTTAGTCCACGTACGTTCAAGCCTTCCCTTCATCCACCTCCGATACTGGTGGGAACATAATTGTGACCCATAAAGTCTGGTGCATCCCGGCAGGGATGGATCTGTTGTTGTGCCACAAGTACACTTCGCTGGTCTACACTGTTTTTCCTACTGGTAGCATCCTGCCAGGGTTTTGAGAAGCAGCAGTTTACGCACACACCAGACCAGCCTCATCTCCCGCTTCTGCGGATGAAACACACCCCCACACTATGCCCCGTTTTCCATTCCTCTCTTCGGTATTGTACAAGACTACTGTTCTCACAGTATTCGTGGACAGGCACTGTTCATTGATACTCATAGACTGCTCGGAATACTGTGACTGAGCACTGTGCACATGTTTGCTAGTATTAACGTACATACTTACATACATTTCCTATACTGTTGACTGACTGTGCCGGATGATATGTTTGTGATAGCAGCTGATTGTATATCTGCCATGCCCTCATGGTAACTCATTTGGACTATAGTGTGCAGGGGGGGGGACCTGGGAGTACTGATTATGTTGTTACAGTTTACTATCAAATTTTCGAATGTAACTCCGTCGACTGCACTTTTGTCGAACATGGAAAGTCGAAAATGGTAATGTCGAACTCCAAAAGCCAATCTAGGAATGGGTTTTAACATGGGTCGAGATAGGGGTGAGGTTTGTAGTTCAGCAATAGCAGTGAACACCTATCTCGACCCATGTTAAAACCCATTCCTAGGTTGGCTTTTGGAGTTCGACATTGCCGTGTTCTACTTTCCAGTTCAACAAAAGTGCAGTCGACGGAGTTACATTCGAAAATTTGATAGTAAACCGTTGTTACTGGCCATGACGAGGGCTGTGGGCTGCGGTGTGCCTAAGGCACTACGGGGGGGTGGGCGGGTATGCGCTGGTGTGTGCTAGGCTCAGACTTGCTGCCCTCCGGTTATGGCATCTTACACTGGGTTGGCTTCGCATACTCCTGCTTACCCGCATACCCCCACGCTACTTCATGTACATGTCGGTATTATACATGCTTAAGTCAGGTGTACATGTCAGGTATGACTGTTCATGAAGGTCAGTGTAAGGTTACATAGGATTCCAGTTTAACATTTCTGGATAGGTTACACTCAGGTGTTCGGGTTAGGTTTAGTTATGCCATACCTGTGTTGTAGATTAGATGTGAATAGCGGAGGTGTAGGTGGAGGGGGGACATCTTAACTGTATAGTAGGCCATTCGACTGATTGGTGGGGGAGCAGTAGTTTAGGTTTGCAGGGTGTTGGGATATGTATGCGAGGCAGGATAGGAGGTGTCAGTGTCAAACGTTGGTGTAGGGGTATGGAGTGTTGCGGGGTGGTGGACTTCGCCAGGTGGTGATCCACGTGTGCTTGGGTTTTCCCTTCATGCGTTATTTACATGTGTAGGCTGGGACAGCTGTGGTAATACACCTGGGTTGGGGGTTCCAGATTCTGCCAATATAGTTGTGTGGAGGGTGTCACCTACTTGTGACTGTGAACATTACTACGAATGCAACAGGGGTCGATAGGTAAGTGGTGTTATTGAGCCACACAGAGGGGCTGATAGTAGGGGACATGTCCAGGGATGTGCAGGACAGCTGATGGGAAGGTCCACAGCTGGCAATTTCTTCTACAACAACAGCTGTGTATATATACCCTGCATTTGGGGGTAGGTCTGGACACTCACACCCCTGGGTGGGGACAGCAATAATACCTTGTGATGCCAGTTAGTTCGGCTTACATGCCTACAGTGGGGTGTTGAGACCATGTGTTCTTTGGTGTCATTTAGTGGGTTTGCAACGACACATCTGGTTA
Organism: Protopterus annectens; assembly: GCF_019279795.1. Taxonomy (NCBI): domain Eukaryota; kingdom Metazoa; phylum Chordata; order Ceratodontiformes; family Protopteridae; genus Protopterus; species Protopterus annectens. The sequence goes on from NC_056736.1 coordinate 538,724,668, forward strand.
TTCAACCCATTGCCCTGTAAACTAGACATTGCTGCTGTGGGACTCGTACCAGGTGTGGCTGCTCATTAGGTGTCAGGTCTGCCCAATGTATACTATATCTATATCTAACAACATATGGATGTATGGGTGTCTGCATATGTATATATCTGTATGTGGGTATTTATATATATGTGTCTGTCTATGTATGTATACAGTTGTACTACAGAGAGGGAGAGGTATATCTCCATGTAGTTATGGGTATATATACACACACATACCTCTACATATTTACATCTACATCTGGTTATACCGTTCTTTGACATGTAAAATAGACTGTGCTGCAGTGGGAGTGGCTGCTCGCTGGGTGGCGGCTCTGCCCAATGAACACTATTGCTTACATCCCTGGGGCGATCTGAATAGACCCACTCCAGCAAACACCTGCATGCCTAGTCCCATAATTACATACCCATAGTTCCCCCAACCGCACCTCCTCTACAGCACTCATCTTTACTCTGGGTGCAGGTCGGGTCTAAACACACCACTACACACTGCCCACTTTCCACTTCACGGGACCCATCTTGCACGTTGCCTCGACCCATGAGTCATCAGGCTTTCCCACCCTTGTAGTCCGGGTATGTACACACCCCGCCTTGATAGGTCATTGCATGGGCTTCTTCCTATCACAAGACAGTTTTTGGGGTTTCCCACAAGGGAAGCCCCTGTCTGTGCCCCCCCCCCGGTTGTATCCTGCCTGTCGTCTGGGGAGCAGTGGATTGTTTATATTGTTTGTGGGTTTGTTTGTATGTTTCCCCTGTCTGGCTGGGGGGGGGGGTTATGCTACGTGTTACACATTTGTTGCTTGGGCCCCTCGCCTCCATTGGCATGGCCTGTGAACATATGTCATTCTTACATGCTGTATCTTAGTGTAGCTATATATCTGTGTATATCTACACACACAGATATATATATAAGTATATGTCTGCATACATTACATATATATATATATATATATATATATATATATATATATATATATAAAACGACATGTGGATGTATGGGTGTCTGCATATTTATATATGTATATGTGTGTATTTATTTATCTATGTATATATACATTTGTTCTACAGAGAGGGGAAGGTATATATCTATATAGTTATGGGCATTTATACAAACACATATACCTCTAAATATTAGCTGCATATCATGTGCAGAAAAGAAGAAAATCCCAGGATGCAAAAAAACTCCCTTACCAGCCTCAGTAAGAAGCTGAGATCCCTCATAAAATCCTCTAAAGCTAGTTACGAAAATAAAATTGCCAAAGATAACCACAAGGCATTCTATAACTATGTCAATAATCTAAATGGCAATGCTCAGATCTGCTCAGAATGGCATTAAATGTACTGATCCCAAGAATATTGCCAATATCCTGGCAGATCGATTCAGTGCCAACTTCACCCCCTAAATGGCCCATCTCAATACTGGAAGATTGCCAAATTCTGGTAATAATAGCCACACAGGTAAAAAATGCACTCTCCAAAGCTAAGAATACAGCATCCATAGGACCAAATGACATCCCGGGCTGTGTACTACATGAACTACAAAATGAACCGGTACCTCACTTAAGTGTCATGTTTAATCATACCCTCACCTCAGGCTTCATGCCCACTGAGTGGCACACAGCTACAGTTATCCCACTCCACAAGGGGGGATCCACCTTGAATCCCAGGAACTACCGCCCCATCAGTCTGACGAGCCTGATCTGTAAGGCCATGGAACGCATTGTCATGGAACTTATAAACAAAGACACTGGCAACCTTAAAACACTGGACCCCACCCAGTTTGGGTTCGTGAAGGGCCGATCTTGTCTCCTGAACCTTGCTGACTTCTTTGAATCAGTCACCAGAGCCGTGGACGAGGGTAAGGCAGTCCACACAGCCTATCTGGACCTCGCCAAGGCCTTTGACACCATTCCACCACTCTGGAATCATAGGTAAACTTACTAAGCTGGGCATTAATCCGTACATCACTCGGGTTACCAACTGGCTTACTGACAGAACCCACACTGTAAAAGTAGCTGACTCCAAATCCAGCTCCAGACAAGTGACAAGTGGAGTACCTCAGGGTTCAGTCCTGGGACCTCTCTTGTTTGGCATCTACTTCTCCGAAGTACAGGCCAACACTAAGGGACTCTGGCTAACAAAGTTCACAGATGACTGCAAACTGGAAGCTATTATTGAATTCCCAAATGATGTGGATATTCTACAAAAGGGCCTTACAGAAACAGATGCTTGGTGCCAGAACCATGGGCTCAAGCTCAATGCCAAGAAATGTATAGTTATCCCATTTGGGAAAAAACATGTACCCATGAATTATCACATAGGTGGCAGTACACTAAACACCGAAAGTGTGATAAGAGACTTAGGGACACAGGTGGACAATGGTCTCACCTTCAAAAACCACATTGCCACAACAGTCAGGAAATCCTTCTATGTGGCACACCTCATCACCAAGGCTTTTCATCCAGAAAAAAGGAAGTCATTGTCCCACTGTACTCATCCCTCATTAGACCCATTATAGAATACAACGCCCCATTTAGTATGTACCTCTCAAGACATATGCAACAACTGGAAAGGCCGCAGAAGTACCTCACTAAAAGAATCACAGGCCTAAAGCAGATGCCCTATGCTGACCGCCTTAAAAAAACTCCAGCTATACTCTGTTGCATATCATCTACTTCAAGGCGATCTCTGCTTAACATACAAGGCCATGTCAAACCCAGAGCTGTTGGACATGCTACACTTAAAGAAATCCAAATTCCTCAGAACCACACACTCCAGGGATCTAAATCTTGTCATCACAATAAACAAAACATGCTGGAGGGATAGTTTCCTGACCCAGAGACTCCCCAGACTTTAGAATAGACTGCCCATACATGTCAAGCAGAGTGCCACTTTGGCCCTCTTCAAAAGGAACCTTGATGATTGGATGGGAGAAAGGAAATTCACCCAGGGGATTACGTCAGTCACCCTGCTAGACAGGGGTCCAGGGAAGTAAATATTGTGGGAAGAAATAGCCAGGGAATTGTTATGGCTTGGCTTGTATAGGGCCAATAGCCTAGCACCAACCCATGAACCTGTGCTGTTGACTGGTATTGCTGGATACTGTGTTTCGTGTACATACCGGCCAACCTTGTGTGCCACGTATGCTTTGCGATACGTACGACTTAATCCGTTAGTGTACACAGAGTCACATGTGACATCTATTGTTAGTACCAGGAATACATTCGTCCCATGCGGGACAACCCACACATTGGGTATTCAACCTTCGTCTACACCCAGGGTTACACAGGTACCCCTGGCTGTGTGCATAGTCTATGGCATGTGCCACACCTAGAATCTTGGGTCAGAATGTCAGACGGGATGGCTCCCGAGGGGGGTGGGGGGGGAATGTGTGGTAGCTACGGGCCGGTGACCAGGGTAGGGATGGTGACTGTATGTGTGCTGTAGGTGGGTGGAGGCAGAACTGTGGGTTATGCATGTATGGGTTGGGGATGGCCTGGGTAGGATGAGCCTGTACTGCTCAGCCCTCCTAGTGGGTGGGGGACAGGGGTATGTGATGTCGACATGTGACACATGACAGAGGGCTAATTTAATTCCCTAGTTCAATGACAGATGTACAGTACTATGAGCTTGGTAGTGTCTTGCAGGGCTGACGTGTTTGGCTGGGTGGGGGGGGTATGCAAATTTGTACATAACGCATATTGTTTGGGGCCCCTCAGGCTCATTGATGGTGCATGTGGACATATATGTTTCTGTTCATCTATAATTGGTATCTACATATGTCTGGCCATATATACCTCTGTGGTTATATATATATTTGCTTACATATTTCTAACTATGTTGGAATAGTACCTATGGAGACATATATCTGCGTACATATGTCACTTGATGTGTATATGTGGACATATAGATGTTGACATATATATGTTTAGTTGTCAGCATTTGCATGTATATCTGTTCATATGTTTGTATACATATATATATATATATATATATATATATATATATATATATGTGTGTGTGTGTTTATATATCTCTGGATATTTATATATATGTATATATATGTGACTGCATGTATAGATATGTTGTATCCATTTAGATAGTGATATATTTGCTCACACACGCCCATCTAGCTGTTGGTATACATTCTCTGTACTGTTGCATGACGGGCTGGGGTTATGTTTCTGACAGCATACAATTTCTGCATATCTCGCATGGCTTAGTGGTAGATCATTTCGTGGTGTGCATGGTCATGGGTTCCGGCCTTGCAGAAACTGTTTGTTTTGTTGCTAGGAGAACACCGGCCATTGGATACGGTGTGCTTAAGGCACTTTCAAGCAGTTGTAAGCGGGTTTGCGCAGAGGTAAGCACTGCTGGCTTCCGGTCACAGTGTCTTACACCCAGTTAGCTTTTCCTTTGCTTAATCTGTGTCGGCGGTGCTTCACCCCACACAAACGCACTTGCACGCGCTTACTGGTGCTTACATATGCATGCTACTGCTCATCTGTGCTTATGCCTGCTTACTGCTGACTTATTCATTATGGTAATGACTCTTCACATGTGCATTTAATGCAGTACTCCATTTCACATTTAAATGTAATTTAGTAGGTTGTACAGCAATGAAATGTAAATAAATGTCCGTATACAAGTTTCACATGGAAAATGTATGTGCTGCAGTGGGACTTGAACTGGGAATGCCTGCTCGATGTTCTTCGTGTTTCACTGTTGCAGTCATCACGTTTGGGTTATCTGCTTGCAATAGCCCTCAGTCAGCCTGATTAGCAAAGTCTTGGGTCCTGCGTCGGTTGCTGTCTCATCTTCTGTGACGTCAGGTAGTCAGGGGTATAAAGCATGCAGCCGACGCCATTACATCAGTCTTTCTTGCCATGCGGTCCCCAAAGCAGAAGCAGTTCGCAAGTGCCAGTCAGCCAACTCCTGAATTTTCGTTTTCGAGTTTCATAACCGAAGTCTTCAACTAAAGCTAAGTACCCTGTTGAGGAAACTTTTTCTTGCTCTAAACCGATGTCAGTAAAAGTCAATAATTGTATTTCTTGTGGAAACCAAATACCTCATAATGATTTTCATTCGTACTGTATTCCATGCATAGGCCCTGACCACGACGTACCTCACTGTCGGTTTTGTGCCTTATTTAAAACCACAAACTATTCGTCGTCGGTACATTTTCGCTTCTAAATATTTTGGTACTCGGTTCAATTATCCAGATATATCTTCGGTAAGCCACCCGTCTACCAACATTCCCAAAAAACGCAAAGATAAAGACAGAGACAGGCCGCCTATGTCGAATGCTGCCGACGACTCTTCTCCTAAGCTAGTCGCCAGTTCGCCATTACTCAATGAGGCGCTTTCGCAGCTCCTGATACCTGCTGCTTCAGATTTGCAGGCCTCTGCTAAGACCCATTCAGAGTCCGGTATGCCACGAGATGCTTCAACTGTGGAACCTGTGGATGTCTCTACCTTGGATGGGTCCGGAGCCGCTGTGCAGGCACTGGCTTCTGAGGGTGTATTCAGGCCTACTGACTTGCATATTAAACCAACGCCATCTTCTTCTTCTAGGCCTAAAACTCGAACCATGCCTAGGAAACCGATGCCCAGACTGCATGGTCAGGCCTCTATGCCTAAAAAACAAATGATAAAAATGGCTGAAGACCTTATTACTTTAATCAGGGGAAGCTAACCTTCCCCCTCTAAGAGACCTAGGGCTGAATTTGCTTTTGATACTTCTGAGCAGGATTCTGAAATTTCTGTCTTTTCTGATGACCAGGATTTACCTTTATCTACCTATGATGATTCTGATGCAGATGACTCTATTCTCTCTGCTTCACCCCCAGAGGATTTTTCTTTTGGTGAAACCTTGCATACTCTTAGGGAACATTTTCACTGGGAAAGCCAGGATTACTCTGATTCTAAAAAGAGGCTTAGAGATTTCTTACTCCTGCCCCAACACAGGCCTTTAGCTATCCCTCCTGTGCTGGACATTGTTGATGCCTTTTCGGAATCTAGCTTGGCCCCTGACTCTTTACCTCCTGCTCCCAGAAAACCTGATAGATATTACGGGGTTCCTGATTCTCATAAGTTCCTTTTTAAAAAATCCTACTGTGGACCCTGAGACCATTTCACAGGGACCCAAGGGCATTAAGGCTACTACTGCCAAAAATCCTACCCCCTCTGATAGAGATTCCAGGGCCCTGGATAGACGGGGTAAGAAGGTATACACCTCTGCAACCTTGGCCATCAGGGCCTTAGCTTGCCAGTTTCATATGTTAAAGTATCAGCAGCATATTATTGGATTGCTTAAACAGAAAATGATGTTGATTCCTGATTGTGCTGAAAATAAGGATTTACAGGATTTAATGCATTCTGCTGAACAGGCTGGAAAACATACTTTGCAATGTGTTTTTGATTCACTAGAGGCATCTTGCAGGGCTGCTGTCACCAGGTCTGTACTTAGAAGGCATGCTTGGCTTAAGGAGCAATCTTTGCCAGATCATGTTAAAACTAAATTGCTGGATGATCCCTTAAATCAGGACCGCCTGTTTGGCGACAAAGCAGAAGTTGTTCTTAAAAAGATGGAGGAAAAAGCTAAATCTATGCAAACTGTTAAAGATTTCTTAAAAAGTGCAGCCTCCTAGATTTAGTAGGCATTGGCCCTCAAAAATTGGTCCTTTCCTGTCTCTTCCAGACCTTTTCAGTTCAAACCCAGAACCAGCACAACACCCAGGCTTCAGCCCCAGGGTACACACAGGACTAAGCAGTGGGGGGCTCCAACTTTCAAATCTGGGAGTAGTAAGACTCCCCCCTATGGTAAGCTGTCTCAATGACTTAACTTTAAAACTTCCAAGCACTTCTCAACCGACTGCTTCTTTAGGGGGGAAAGATTGGTCTGCAAGCAAAAAACTGGGAACTCATTACCCAGGACAAATGGGTTTTAAACATAGTTTCCCAAGGATACAGATTTCACTTCCACACACTTCCAACCCCAAACGGTTGGCCAGATCTACCTTCAAATCAGTGGGCAAAGGCTCAAAAGCAAGTACTCTCTCTTTTAAGATTAAAGGCTATTCGGACTGTACCAGAAGAGGAAAAGGGACAAGGTTTCTACTCAAGATTTTTCCTGGTACCCAGAAAAGACAACTCATGGCATCCTATCCTGGACCTGTCTATCGTAAACACCTTTCTGGTGATTCCAAAATTCAAGATGCTAACTCTTCACCAGTTGCTTCCCATGATAGGCAAAGATGCCTGGTTGGCAACACTCGATTTAAAGGAAGCCTACCTGCACATCCCAATCAGGGAATCTTGCAGAAAATACCTACGCTTCAAAGCAGGCTGCATACGCTATCAGTTCACTGCACTGCCCTTTGGCTTATCTACTGTGCCCAGGGTATTCACAAAGCGCCTAGCTCCAGTCATTGCATTTTGCAGGCAAAGAAATATTCAAATATACCCATACCTGGATGATTGTCTAATTCAGGCAGAAAGCCAGGACATACTTCTGAATCATCTGGCATTTGTACAAAAGGTATTAACTTGTCTGGAGTACACCATAAACGAAAATAAGTCACATCTGGTACCATGTCAACAAATTATATTTCTGGGAGCAAGCTTGAACACAACTTCCCAGATGGCTTTCCTCACGCCAGAGAAACAAATTCATTTGACAACTTACTTCAAACCATTGGCCACAAAAACCCTGCTATCTGCAAGGCAAATACTGCAAGCCTTGGGGTTCATGGCCTCGTGCGTTCTACTAATTCCATATGCAAGACTGCTACAATGGTATCTAAAAAGCCTATGGTGTCAACATTCTCAGGATCTAGAAGCAATGATTCCTATCATACCTTGTCTATGGCTAAAATTCCTTTGGTGGGCAGAGACCTGCCACCAAAACAAGGGACTACCATTCACTCTATCCCCTGCCACCCAAACCCTAACAACAGACGCATCAGACTATGCATGGGGGGCTCACCTGGCAGGGAAGTGCATTCAGGGCAAATGGAACCCAAGTCAAATGCACCTGCATATCAGTCAAAAAGAAATGTTAACTGTACAGAATGCTCTGACAGCCTCCAAGGACCACATTCTTCCAGGACATTTAATGGTAAAGACGGGCAACACCACTGTTATGTGGTACATAAACAAGCAGGGGGGTACCCATTCTTACCTCCTCTGCAGACTAGCCATGGCTCTGTGGAACACAGCCTTGAGCTACCAAGTGCATCTACAGGCTCAATACACCGGCAGACGAAATAAGCAGAAATCTCATGGATCCACGAGTGGAAACTGGAACCAAAGATTTTCAATGTGTTGATCAACAAATGGGGGATCCTGGATATAGACCGGTTTGCCTCCCCCCAGAACTACCAATTGGACAAATTCTGCATAAGGACTCCTCACAAACAAGCTTGGAAAGTGGATGGTCTGTCCTTTAGCTGGAAAAATCGATCAGTTTATGCCTTTCCTCCTCTGCCTCTCCTCTCCAAAGTGCTACTAAAGATCAAACAGGACAAACCAAGGAAGATACTGATTGTAGCAGACTGGCCACGCCAACACTGGTACCCCCTCTTGTGCAGTGTGTTATAGCTAGCCCCATGGCACCTACCTCAGATCCCTACCCTGCTTTCTCAGCAGGAGAGCCAGATTCTGCACCCCCAGCTTCAAACCCTGAACCTGGCAGCCTGGCTAATTACCTAATCTCTCCTTTACCATCCCTCAGTAAACAAGTGTTGGATGTCATTTTGGAGGCAAGGAGGCCTAGTACTAGAAAATCTTATGCTGAAAAATGGGAAAGATTCTGTGCTTGGAACCAAACTCAAGGGATGGCCACAACAGCACCCAATTTACCTCAGATTCTTCAATACTTAACTGAGATGCATCACAAGGACCTTTCATTTTCCTCCGTCAAAATTCACACCTCGGCCATTTCAGCTCATTACAACACAGAACCACTCCTCTTTTCTCACCCACTGCTCAGGCAGTTCCTCAGAGGGACCAAAAACTTAAGACCACCCTGGAGAGCCCCAACTCCAGCCTGGGACCCTCATTTTGTATTGGAAAAAGTAACTTTTCCCCCTTTTGAGCCAGCTGCAACTGCAGAGTTAAAATTCCTTTCTTGGAAAACAGCTTTCCTTTTAGCAATCACTTCAGCAAGAAGGGTATCTGAATTACAGGCCCTTATGACAGTGGAGCCTTTCATCATCTTTCATGCGGACAGGGTGTCCCTCAGGACCAATCCCTCTTTCATGCCCAAGGTGGTATCCATTGTGGCTCTTAATCAGTCCATTCATTTGCCAACCTTCTTTTCTAATCCACAGAACAAAGGGGAACGGATACTGCACTCCTTAGATGTACACAGACAACTTGGATTTTACTTGGACAGGACTAAACCTGCTGGTGGCATTTGCTGCAGGGGCAGAGGGGAAGGCTATTTCAATTTCAAAGCAAACCATTTCTAAATGGATAGGCCATTGCATTCATTTCTGCTATAAGCACCATGGAAAACCTATCCCACAGGGGATTAGACCCCATTCAACCAGGGCTGCATCTACTGCTACGACCTTTCTCAGAGGTGTCCCTACCAGAGACATCCTAGAAGCTGCTACCTGGAGTTCTGTACATACTTTCACCAAGCATTACCATTTGCCAATTTTCTCTAAATCCAGAGCTGGCTTTGCCACTGCAGTCTTGCAGGATATTATAGCTGGTCCTAATGCTATCTAAATTCCTCCTCCCATCCTTAGCTTTGGGAATTTACCCAAGTGTGATGACTGCAACAGTGAAACACGAAGAACATAGTACAGTTGTGTACTTACCGTAAATGTAGATGTTCGTGTATTCACTGTTGCAGTTCTGGTTACCCTCCCTCCAGCCCCCTGACTTTCTTTGGCTATACCTCTATTCTCTTTTACTATACTTAAAGGCTTTTTGGTGTATTTGCTTTTTTTGTTGGAGGTATAACCTTGATATATACATATATTTAATTGCTTCCCATTAAGGGGGCACCTGACATCTGGGGCAAGAAAAATTGATGTAATGTCATCTGCTGCATGCTTTATACCCCTGACTACCTAACGTCACGGAAGATGAGACAGCAACTGATGCAGGACCCAAGACTTTGATAATCAGGCCGACTGAGGGCTACTGCAAGCAGCTAACCCAAATGTGATGACTGCAACAGTGAATACACTCGAACATCTACATTTATGGTAAGTGTACACAACTGTACTTTAGGCAGACGTTCTGACCACTACACTATTGCTGTGCTGCTTCATTTGCATATATCTTCCTTTTTATCCTCTTCAGCCTTTTAAGCTGCTTTAACCGTATATAAGCGATGGGCACACCCACGCACCTACAGTTAGCTGTGCTCGGAGTTTTAAAAATGAATAAGGGGGTTACTTCTTTTTATTTTTATGTCCTGTTGCTGTTGTACACATGGGGGACTGTTGGTGGGGATATGCGGACACCTATGAGCGGTCTCGCTCATTTATGTACACTTTCTGCTGTTCTACTTTTCAGGGGCATGTTTATTCTGAGAGCTCTGCTCTCAGGCACGCCCCCTTCCCTCGTACACGCTCCATGTAGGATTAGGAGTTCATGCAGCACACCTTCATTAATATGCATGGCGAGCTGCCGTCCTCTTCCTAAACGGCTGCTTTCGTGCAGCACTAGACTAGTCCTGCACGGAAGAATAGTAAATCCGGGGGACTGTTGCTGTGAAGCTGACAGTATACAGGTAATTAGGGTTTGACCAGTGTTGGTCCTAACCCAAGGCAGTAGTGTGCGTTTACTGTACTCTGTTAGGGTGAGTCACCATTTTATAAACATATTTGGCTGGCAGTGGGCACTCATCACATTGGTAGTAGAGGTGATGACTTGGTCTGTGCAACCCCTGCTGTTTGGCACATGTTAAGCCACTGTCAGCATCAAAAACTGATTCTAAAGACCCAAAGTTCGATTTAACTCTCCTCTCTGTTAGAGATGATTATTATGAATGTCTTGCATAATCACAAATTTAAGACTTACCAGAGAGTAGTTGGAGAGCAGTTATTTACTTTCTGCATTATAAACTAAGGTTGTATTTACTTTTGACCAAACTCCAGAACAAAATTTGTTTTCAGTGACAAATTGAAAAGGTATAGGGTGTCTAAGATGTGATGTTTTTTAAAATAAAACATGTGTTTCTATTTGATAACTAAAAATGTTCCATGATGGTAATTGCTTCACTGGAAAAAATGCCTGTGGAGAAGCACTGTACAGTAAATTGTCAAGGATCTAAAATCATAATGGTATAAGAAGGAAATAAATTCGTATTTGTATAAATATCAGATTTAAGTTCAGGCATCCCATTTTAGTGTATCTATCTAGCATTCAGTGCACAGTAAAGTTGATTATCCGAAACGTCAGTTATCTGAACCAACAAAATATATAGAAAACAAACAAAATAAATATAAACAAAAACAGAGTGCAGGGAGATATAAAATGCCAACAAAAAATTAAATCTGTTGCTAGTTAAATCAATATATTTAATAAAACAAAAAAAGAGAAACAAGAACTTGATAAAGTCTCCTATTGTGGAGATGAAAGTGCTTGTTTCTCTTTTTTTGTTTTATTAAATATATTGATTTAACTAGCAACAGTTATAATTGTTTTTTGTTTGCGTTTTATATCTCCCTGCACTCCGTTTTTGTTTATAGTTATCTGAACCAGCCTTCCAAAGTTTTCATTTAGGAAAAATCATGAAGTCTGAATATGTAAGCATTGTACATATTCACTTGAGCGTATTTTTTGAGCTTGTAGCCAGCTCGTGTGTGAAAAATGTTCTTTATTGTCCACTGAAATTGCTGAATGGTTGAAAAGTGTATTCTTGCATGAAGAAAAAAACAAACTTTTACAAGTTTTTTTTGTATCTGTTTCAATTATATGTTTGATTATCCGAACAGTTTGATTATCCAAATTACCCTAGGTCCGAATTAGTTCTGATAATCGACTCTCTACTGTATAAGTTCTTATTCTACTGTGCTGTTAATGAAGGATTTACCAGGAGGCATTGATGCAAACAGTAGTATTATACCATGACCCCCCATTAATAATCCAAAACGTGCACGCTGATTGGCCAGCGTGCACGTTGTAAATCGACTTATACTAATGGAAAAAGGTCCGGTCGCCCGGACTTTTTCCATTAGTATAAGTCTCTTTTAAAACACTGTCTTGCTATGTTAAAAGAGTTTAACATAGCGAGACAGCTTTAAAATAAGCAACGGAGATCTCTGTTGCTTTTTTTAAAGCTGTCTCGCTATGTTACACTCCTTTAACATAGCGACACAGTGTGTAAAAAGCAACAGAGATCTTGCTTTCTCCGTTGCTTTTTTTTAAACCTGTCTCGCTATGTTAAATGGGTTTAACATAGCGAGACAGCTTTAAAATAAGCAACGGAGATCTCCGTTGCTTATTTTAAAGCTGTCTCGCCATGTTAAACCCATTTAACATAGCGAGACAGGTTTAAAAAAAAAAAAGCAACGGAGAAAGCAAGATCTCCGTTGCTTATTTTAAATCTGTCTCGCTATGTTAAACCCATTTAACATAGCGAAACAGTAAAAAGCAACGGAGATCTTGCTTTCTCCATTGCTTTTGGCCACAGCTCTGATGTACTGCGTAGGCAAGCGCAGTACATCAGAACTGCCGTGGATACCAGCCAGCTGCAGAAGGGCAGCAAAGAGGTATTATACAATGCCATTATTTAAGAAAAGTAATTATTTATTTTCTTAAATAATGTCATAGTATAATAGCAATAACCCACTTCTGGGTGTGGGTAATGCGGATTTACCACGGTTGTCTTTGTTTGGTCCCTTGGCCCTCGGGACCAAACCACGCCAACCGTGGGTAAATCCCGCATTACCCACACCCAGGCGTGGGTTATTGCTATAGTAGTTCACATGGTTACACAGACCAGCACAGCATAGCAAGAAGGCAGCAGATAAGAAATGGGATATGACAATACACTGTGGTTGAGAAGGAGAGACAAGTTCACCATATATAATTTATTATAGTGATTTGGTGATGAGTTTGTTTTCATGCATAGTTTATACATGAATAGTTAGAGGGAACTGAAGAGGAGAAAGAGTGGGTTAAGTATAGACAGATAGGTTAGGTCAGGGGAGGACGGATGATATGGAGTGTTTTGACAGGGTCAGAATGAACAGCATATGTGGTTCTTCTGGGAGTAAAGGGAGTAATTGTTTAGATAAGGAGAAGGAGGTAGAAAGACATGTCAGTCACAAACTGGATAGTACCGGATCCAAAGCAATGAGGTTATAAATTATTAAACCACAGCAGTCACAGGACTAGAAAGAAGTTTATTACATAAAGCGCTTTTCGTCTGCAATTGCAGACGAAAAGCGCTTTATGTAATAAACTTCTTTCTAGTCCTGTGACTGCTGTGGTTTAATAATTTATAACCTCATTGCTTTGGATCCGGTACTTTTTCTTAGTTTGTGCTAGTTTGGTTTTCACAAACTGGATAGTGCTACAAATGAAATATGAGTGAATGAAATACATTAGCACCCTTGGATGAATTGCTTCTTAATTTATAAAATGATTAAGTTTGAATCCCAAGGTAGTTGTTCTCAAACTATCTCACTGGTAGACCGCAATCTACTAAATGGCAACAATTCTACTCACCTGCACCATTACAGTGGAAAAGGTAGCTGTTTTTCTAGATAAATGAATACTGTGGCATGTTGATTAAAAGCTGTAAGTAAAAACTTGTTAGTAACAAAATTATTTGTATGTAAAACAAATTTGTGATGTTTTCCTGTTACAACAGTACTGTGTAACTGTAGGGTTACCACATGTCTCTCTATCTTTTGGCAGTTGTGTCCTGCAAAAAAAAAAAAATAGCAAATGTTCTGAGATTTTAGGACAAAAATATTTCTTACCTTTTCTTCAGTAGTTGCATAAAACAGTTATTTTGTATCTGAATCATCTAAATGTTCTAAGTTTTTATTTTGACAAAAAGATGAAGTTCTTTCCTTTGCACTGGCATGGGTATGTTTTGTCCTGCAAAACCTTACATTTCTAGAAAAAAAAGTCCAACTTTGGCATTTGAAAAGGTGGCAACCCTATAACTGTAGGTAATTTCTTGATTATTTTATGTGAGTTATTAGAATTTCCAGTAAGTTTAATATTTTCTTAGTTTTCTTAAATGATAACAATGTGCATATTATTTGTTGTCAATGTGATTCTTTTCTTTTCTTTAATCCAATTCCTGAAGTACAACATGTAAAGTATGATTTAACTGTATCTCAGTTTTCCTGTCTGCACCTGATTCTGCAGTATTCCTGCACAACATTTTGGTTCTTTTCAAAATCTTGTAATGTGAAGTTGTTCAATCTCGCCATTCATTCTTTACTGATGGGTTCGGAGCTGATCCCTCGGCTCTGATACGGCCAGTTGCAAAGCTCGAGGTCTTCAAATAGCTCGAGGCCAAGTCCCTATCCCATGATGCACCTGGAATTACCTCAGATCTAGTTTGCCGCTGCAGTAGATCGGAGGTTCTGCATTAACTCGGGCTAGTAAAATTGTTTTTCTACTTATTTCTTACCGACATTTACATAGATAGTTTAAATAGCTTAGGTAGTTTATTAAAGCTCTTACAGCTTTATACTTTGTGTTACTGTACTTTTGTCCCTTCCCTTAGTCTGTTTAAAAATTTTTGTAGTTGGCCTCTCGTTTTAGGCCTAGTTTAAACTCTTTGCTAGTCAGGAGAGTGTACTTAGTCAGTGACCTTTGGCACTATTTTGCTAAAAACTTGTTAGTGTGTAGTTTTTCTGTGTAGTGTATTTAGCCTTCAGTTTGTTTAGGAAAGGCTTAAATTTATAATTACTGTTAGAGTTTTATTAACAGCAATTTTGTCTTACTGGATATTTAGACGTGATATTATTTCTTAGCAGCTATCTCCTTTTTTCTGTATAGCCTGCTATTATTGCGTGTTTAAAAATATATATTTACATTGCATTTCGGCGTGTGTGTGTGATTTAGCCTAATATTTTTTAAGGCTTTTGGTAGCTGATTACTGTAGAATTGTTTTGTGTGACAGGAATTCTTCTTCAAGTTATCCAATGGCTGACCAAGACAAGCATCCCAAGTCTGGGTTTAAAAAATGCCCAAAGTGTGGCCAAAAGATGTCTGTAACAGACAGCCATGTGAATTGTGTATACTGTTTAGGAGCCTTGCATTTGCAAGACAACTGTGCTATTTGTCATTCCTTCTCCTCAAGGGTACTTCACCAGAGGAAGAGAAAACTTATCGACAGAGGATTGTTGAAACCTTCGTTTCAAGAAGCTTTACGTGACCAAGATGGATCCAGCAAGTCCTCAAAGTCTTCCAAGACTTCTGACTTTAAGAAATCAAAAAAATATTCGACTTCGGCTCCACTGCTGACAGTCTTTTCCTTTCGGAGCTGGTCCCCAGTCTTGGAACTGGTGTCTGAAGCTCCAGAGCGTCCATTACTTCAGTTGGTACCACCTTCGGTGCGCTCCTCTCCATCCTCTATCAGCCTGTCAGATCTGAATGTGGATAATTTGGTGCAGATGCTGTTATTGGCACTGGCCTTGGCAAAAATGTTATCGGCTTTGTCCCAAATGGCTTCGGAGCCGAAGACCCTTGCACCAGCTCAAACTATTCCTTCTCTGAACCATGCTGGTCCTTCGGAGCCAGAGGAGTCAGACCTGATGATAGTGGAACCCTCAGAGCCGACGCCTGCTCCAGTGTCTTCGTCTCCGTGCACTCTGATTTCCTCGATGCCGATCAAGGACTCTAGGGGCTGACACACTCTAGGTGGGTCCAGGGAGGATAGTCTGACCGACTTGTCGGTTCTGACTCTCCCTCTCGGAGATTCAGCTCAGATGAGCTTGGCTCCTACCTCTGGTTCGGAGCCCATTGTCCCGGTGCCGGGGGTGTCGACTGTATCTTCGGACCCGTCGGTTCCCTCACATCGGAGCACAGGTGCTTTTGATGCCATGAGGAGAGTCATGTCTAAGACATCCTCGACCTCAGGTCTGCCTTCCTCATCCCCTAAAGCGCCTGTGTCTGCTTCTGCCTCCCACATCCTTACCAAGCGTAGAGACCCAGAGCCTCAGGAAGCCCTATTGGGAGGCCCCTGCTCTTCTGAAACCTCACCAGAAGTTCCCACTGATGAGGTTCCCAGGAAGAGATTGTGTAAGAAGAAACATCTAGACTCCCCTCAGAAGTCTCTAACATCAGATACTGACTTAGATGAGTCAGAAGGGTCCCCACGGTCCCCCTCTGAGGATATCTCATTTGCTGAGGTACTTGAAATCCTTAGGCAGAGAGTTGACTGGCAGTCCAAAAGCCGTACTGAGGATAAGTCAGTTCTCCTGAAGGCTTTTGGGTCTCAGCCCTCCACCTCTTGGGTGTCTCCGCCCTTCAATGAGCTGATGTAGCTGGTCTCACGAAGGGCATGGGAGTCTCCGGATACTATGAAGCCTATCCCTAGGAGGCCTTATAAATTCATTTCTGCCCACCTTGACAAACCATTTTTAACAAAGGGTGTTCTAGTTGATGCCATGGTGGTGGTGGTAGCCACCAAAAAGTAAATGTCTGAGACTTCCTCATCTATCCATCCTCCTAACAGAGACTCCAGGATTATGGATAGATATGGGAAGCCCATGTTTAGTTCAGCAACCTTTGCTCTTTGTTCGCTCAACTATTTAACCCATTTTACCAGGTTACAAAAAGATCTCCTTAAGGAGCTAGGAGATACTTTTCAGGGTACAGTAGCTGCAGGAGCTTCTGACAAAGTTGCCGCTCAACTTGCTACCCTCAGTTCTATAGTCAACTCATCCATGCGCCTCATCTCTTATGCAGCTGATGGAACAAGTAGGGCAGCAAGTACAGGAGTTCCTCTTAGGAGACACTTCTGGATGCGCTTGTGTTCCTTCGTGGAGCCCTTCAAGTCATCCTTCGTGAACACTCCTTTTGATGTCTCGTCCCTCTTTGGGCCTAAAGTGAAGGAAACCTTAACCAGGTGTGAACAGGACAGAAAGACTCTGTCTGCCATTGGGGTCCAATTTTTCCACCCCTACCCGACCCTACCCTAAACGTCAAAGGGGAGTTAAAATGTGCTTCCGAAAAGCCCAAGGAGCCTTTCAGGACACACGTGGTGAACCTCCCTTCAGAGGCAGAGGAGGGGGCAATAATGGAAGATGTCACCCTCGTGGCAGAGGGGGTCCGCAACACCAGGACGACAGAGATCACTTCTCTGGGAAGCTGTACCAGCACTCCTGAGAGGAGGCCTGACTGTTCTACTCTGGAGGCAGTCGGGGGTCTCTTATCTTTGTATCCAGACGCTTGGCTCAAAATAAAAGACAGCTGGTTACAAAGTATAATTTCCAGATGATACTTCATCCCATTGACCACACCCCCTCCACCCATAAGAAAAATCCTGGACGTTCCACCTAGTTACAGGGAACAGGCAGCAATAGAGGTCCAAACATTTTTAAGAAAAAGAGTCATCCGACCAGTCCCAGCAGACCAGACAGGATCCGGAACTTACTCAAGATTCTTTTTGGTTCCAAAGAAGACGGCGGACTGGAGACCCATATTGAACCTCAGCAGACTGAACCAATGCATGAAGAAAGTGAAGTTCCAGATGGTCACGCTTCAGTCTATACTTCCCTTCTTAGGGAAAGACAATTGAATGTGCTTGATAGATCTCAAGGATGCGTACTACCATATAAAAATGGCCAGGCCAACCAGGGATCATCTGCGCTTCTGGCTAGGAGCCAATCATTATCAGTTTCGAGCACTGCCCTTTGGTCTTACTACAGCCCCCACAGTGTTCACCAAATGCATGGCAGTGGTCATGGCTCACGTGAGGGTTCTAGGATTCCAGGTGTTTCCATACCTAGACGATTGGCTCCTTACCGCCACCACCAGGCATCAACTCATTCAGGCCAGGGAGTCCACTCCGTCACTCTGCAATCATCTGGGCATTACAGTCAACTCAGAAAAATCTGCCTTGTCGCCATCGCAGCATATAATTTTTATCGGGGCAGAGTTGGACACCACCGTCACCACACTAAGGCTTCCAATAGAAAGAGTCTTTCTTCTTCGTCAGCATGTCAGCATTCTGATATCAAAAGACAGAGCACCAGCATCAGAAGTTCTGAAATTATTAGGCATGATGGCAGCAGCAATTCTAGCCATACCACTAGCTCGTATGCACATGCGGATACTACAATGGCTGTTATTCACTTAATGGTCTTACCAAGAGCTTGCCATGTCTCACACTATAATGATCACAAATTCCTGCAAAAAGGACCTTCAGTGGTGATTGACTTCACTTTATGTCAAGATAGGACGCCCATTTGTGCTACCCCCTCCAGCGGCCACAGTGACCACGGATGCTTCCCTGCTAGGGTGGGGACATTTTCAGGGAAAGACAGCCCAAGGCACATGGACCGATCAAGAGAAACATCTGCATATCAATGTCCTGGAGATGAGAGCAGTACTTTTGATGTTGCAGTACTTTCAAGACTGTCTTCCTCTGGGTAGGATTGCAATTCAGGCACACAACATGTTGGTGGTCTGGTATTTGAACAAACAAGGAGGAACCAGGTCTTACCCCCCTTTGTCGCGAGGCCCTCAGTGTATGGCAGTGGTCTGTTTCCACCCAGCGCTTTCTGTTGGCAACGCACATCCCAGGGAAATCCAACGTGATAGCAGACAAGCTCAGCAGGGGCTATCTTGTTGCCCCATGAGTGGTCCCTCAAAAAAGAAATAGCGGACAGGATATTCTGCAGGTGGGGCCAGCCTTACTGCGACCTTTTTGGCAGTCACATGAACACAAAATGCAGAAGCTATTTTGCCCTGATTCCCCCTCCGGGAGAAGCCCCAAGGGACGCAGTCGTACATGATTGGCCTCCGGGTCTCCTCTATGCATTTCCACCAATCCCGTTGATACCCAAGGTTCTACAGAAAGCAAAAACCCTGGGAAGGACCATCATTCTAATAGCCCTTTATTGGCCTCGTCAGATTTGGTTCCCCTTCCTTCGACTTCATCTTTTGGAGGACCCTTGGATTCTGGAACCAGTTCCAGATCTTCTGACGCACTCATCGGGGAATCTTCATCCCCCTCTGCAGTCCCTGAAGCTGACAGCTTGGCTGCTCCAGTTTCCATCATAGCCAGGTTCCATAACCTCTCCAATGAGACAAAACAGATCCTTTTATCTTCTCATAAACCTTCTACTAGGAAGCTATATCTTAGCAAATGGAAAACATTTTCTATATGGGCTTCTAAAAATAATATTGATCCTTACCAAGCCCCCATGGCCTCCATTTTAGAGTTCTTGACTATGAATTTTAACAAAGGAGCTGCAGCAACAACAGTTCGTGTTCAGTTGTCTGCTATTTCTAATTTTCATCTTGGATTTGAAGGGCTGAATATCATGTCTCACAAGTTATCCAAAGCTTTTTTCAAAGGGACTTTTCATATTAGACCACCTGTGAAATCTCCCTATTCTCCATGGAATCTAAATTTTATGCTTTCATGGATAATTCTTCTGCCATTTGAACCAGCTTTTTCTTATGACCTCAAATTTTTGTCACGGAAGACCATCTTTTCTGATAGCTATTACTTCTGCCCGCAGAGTGTCAGAGCTTCAGGCTTTATACATCAAGCCTCCATATTTGATATTCCATGCTGACAGTCTCTCACTTAGAACAAAACCCTCATTTTTGCCCAAAGTTTGCACTGAAACCAATCTCAGCCAGATTATTGCTTTGCCAGTCTTCTTCCCCAACCATTCGAAAATTTAGAGTATATGCTGCACAAACTTGATGTTCGCAGACAGCTCTGATTTTATTTGGATAGAAAAAAAAAGATTTCAGAAAATCAGACCAATTTTTTGTTTCATTCTCGGACTCCAGGAAGGGTAGACCAGTGGCTAAAACAACTCTGTCTAAATGGTTATCTGATTGTATCACCTTTGCCTATTCAGCTGCCAAATATGCCTTTGCAACAAAAGATTAAAGCTCACTCAACCAGAGCAGTTTCTACATCATCTGCCTTTTCTGCCAGACTTCCCATTGATAACATTTGTGCAGCAGCCACTTGGTCAAAACTTCATTCCTTTAACACTCATTACAAAGTTGACAAGGCCTCCAGGGACAGGGCCTCCTTTCAATCCACTGTCCTGAAAAATATACTTCCGTGAGCCACCAGAGGTTGATGATGCTTGGGACACTACCCATCAGTAAAGAATGAATGGCGAGATTGAACAACTTCACATGAAGAAGTTATGTACTTACTATAACGTTCCATGTGAGTTGTTCATCTTGCCTTCATTCTTACATCCCTCCCTCCTACCCCCTCCTGGGCTGTTAGATGACCGAGATGCTGGATCCATCCTGGTAACTCTTTTTTTTTTTCAAAAAACTTTTTATTGAGTATACAATTTAGAGATACAGTCAACCATCAACAACAAAAACCATAATGCTTAATGTATCATATAAAGTTAGAAGATACTATATGTAGATAAAGCTTATATAAAAAACAGAAATTTTTATCTTTGAGAAAGGTTACAAGCATACAATAACTATAAACAATATGTACATATGTTAACCAGGAGGCAGAACAGAATAGGTATGCATATGTTTAAGAGTAGGTGTAATTATACAAAAAGATATAACAGGACTAAGAATCTCAACAGGTAAGATAACCCATTAATCATTATTTATAATAAACAGGACTTTTTCTATAACTTTATTTGGGCCCGCTTTTTGGGACTTTTGACTAATATTTTCTGTGCTGAAATGTATGTAAAAGCTAGATTCTTAAAGTTGTTCCAACTCAGTTTAGTACGGTCAAGCCAATTTTGAGTAATATAAAGTTTTATAAGGGAACATGTGTAAACTATTACTTGTGTATCTAGTTTAGATAGATGAGTATTAGATATATGAAGTATCGCTAATTCCCAAGATAAGGTGGATTTGTGATATCCCATCTTCTGTAGACGGACTTTTAAAGAGGTCCAAAGTTTGTGCGAATGATAGCAAGACCATAAAATATGTAAAAGATCAGCGTTTGGGAAGGAGCAACAAGAACATGAAGCAGATTTACTAGCATTAAATTTATTTAATTTAGAGGGAGTATAATACGCATTATTGTTTATCATTAATTGAGTGTAAAAGAGCTTCTTAAAGGGAGAGTAGTCCAGAGTATTCTTGATAGCTGTGAGTTTCTGACTTACAGATAGTTGAAAATTATGTTTGTCCCAGTATTTAGAAAAAAGGCAATCTGATTCATGAATTATCTGAGTAAAAAGATTATATGATTTAGATAACATTTTCTCTGGAAGAGTTAAGGTCTGTATCACCTTTTCAACGCTTTGTGAAATCTAGCTTATCTGGCTTAATGTGAGCAAATTTAGCAGTGATTAATTCTCTCAATTGTCTTAAGATAGTAGTATATTTAACATCTGCTTTAAAAACTCTACGTACGTTAGTGAGAGTTTCATCTTTGTATTGTATCAGATCCCAGACAGTAAGATTTTTATAAGAGGGAAATTTGAGAGGTTAATAGGCACGTTATTTAATATAATATTAGGATTTAAGTGAAGAGGTTGTAGTAATTGGGAGGTGTTCTCAATATTAATGAGTTTTAATAATTCTTGAAAGGAATTAACTTTTTGTTTTAGGGATTTAGGGATTTTTAGGTTATCAATAATATCCATGGAGAGAAAAGGGAGAGTGGATGGATTAATATTTTTGTTTAAAATGACTTGGTACCATAATTTGGTCCAATTAGGATATTTACTATATCTCTTAGAATTTAAGTTGGAAATAGATAGAAGTTTATTGGCAGAAATAATTAGATAGTAAAGATAAAAATCCGGAAGACTTAGGCCTCCTTTGTTTTTAGGAGAAGTTAGCTTGGTGTATGAAATCCTAACAGATTTGGGAAACCAAATACATTTGGCTAATTCCTTATTAATTTTGGAAAAAAAAGATTTAGGGATTAATTGGTCTGAGGAATTGAATTGAAATAAAACTCTGGGAAGTACATTAATTTTAACTATCGCCACTTTAGATAAAAGTGATAAATTTAATAGTTTCCATATATTCAAATCCAACACTATTAATGACCAAATGTTATTCAAATTATTCTGAAATGTAGAGAGACCATTATGTTGAACTTGAATCCCCAAATATTTGATGGCATCAGTAATTTGGAAAGAAGAGTCCGGGAATAAATATGGTTTATGAGCTTGTGGGTTTATAGGAAAAATATGTGTTTTTTGTGAGTTGATCTGATACCCAGAAGCTTGAGAATATATGGTGACAGAGTTAATCAGTTTAACCAGGTCTGTACCAGGTGTTTGGAAGTATACTATTAGATCATCCGCAAAAGCAGATAGATATACATTGGTGCTATGAATCTTGGGTATCCTGTGAAAAGTGTTTTGTGTTATGTACAAAAGCAGCGGTTCTATATATAAATTAAAGAGAAAAGGGGATAGAGGACATCCTTGCCTTGTACCATTTGAGATCTTTATAGGTTTGGATGTATTTCTGTTGATGTATAGGAAGGTAAAGGAATCCTTGTAAAGGATTTTAATCAAATCTATATAAGTGTTGGGTATATTAAAACAGGCCATAGTTTGAAAAAGGAAATCCCATTCAACTCTATCAAAAGCCTTCCACGCGTCAAGAATCAGAGCATATAATGGATTCTTATCTGTTTTAGTGAATTGTATGAGAGATTCTAGTGTCAAAGTAGTATCCCATACGTGTCTTATAGGACATAAAACCTGCTTGGTCAGAAGAAATTAAAGATGGTAAGACTTTTTTAAGTCTGTTTGCTAGTAAAGAGGCTAAAATTTTTATATCAGTGTTAATTAAGGAAATCGGCCTATAATTATCAGGATCAGATTATCTTTGTTATTTTTCAAAATTAGGATGGTTTTCGAGGTATTCCAATGTAGATCTGTAATACCATTAATTCTTATGTAGTTAAAGGTTTTAAGAAGAAAGGGTATAAGAACAGTTTTGTGAGTTTTAAAAAATTCTGATGTAAAACCATCTGGGCCTGGGGATTTACTAGATTTTAGTCTGTCAATGGCTTCTGACACTTCTTGCAAACTTAATGGTGCCGAAAGTATGTTTCTTTGTTGTTCACTCAGCATGGGGAATTTAATAGAAGTTAGAAAACTGTCCATGTGTTGCTTAGTCAAAGGAGCATTTCCCTTAGAGTATAAATCTGAAAACAAGGATGTGAAGAGTTGTAAAATTTCCAAATCAGTATTAAATATCCTATTTTTGTACTGTATGGGTGGTAGTTTAGGAAGGGTTTGGTTGTTTTTAATTATTCTCGCTAAAATTCTAGAGGGAACTTGTGCCCATTCAGAATAGGTAGCTAAAAGTCTTTGTTCAACTATAGAGAGATTATGTTGGTGTAGTAAACGTAATTCTTTCTGGGAATCTAACAATTGTTGGTAAGAAGAGGGGATAGCATTTAATCTGTATTGATTTTCCAAAGTTTGAATTTTTAGTTTTAATAGAGATTCTTTGTTTCTATATTGTTTTTTAAGAAATGAAGCCTTATTGATTAGCATGCCTCTAAGGCTTGCTTTACAAGACGCCCATTGTGTATCGTATGGAATATTAATTGTGTCTAGATTAGAGTACGCTTCCCTAATTATTTCAGTAATTAATTTATGAATGTCTGGATTTAAGAGGAGGTTATTATTTAACGTCCAATTATTATATGTATGTCTGTGTGATGTATTTGGATCCAAATTAAATTTAAGAAATATTCTAGAATGGTCTGAAAAGAAACTAGGTTCTATAGAATAATCAATCTTCAAGTGTGAGAGAGAGTTGGAAATAAGGAAAAAATCCAATCTTGACCATGCATTATAGCATTTTGAATAGTATGTGTATATATCTTTTCTAGCAGTATAACTTGTAAAGGACAAAGGGTCTATAAGATTCAACTCTAGCATCAACTCTTCCAGAGCTATGGATGCTTGGTGATTATATGAGGGCGATCTACTAGTACGGTCAGTATCAGGGCTAATAATAGCATTCCAGTCCCCTCCCACAATAATGTAGTGGTCTTTAAAAGAGGATAAAATGTTATATATCTGTAAAAAGAAAATATGTTGATTATTACAAGAGCCATAAAGATTAAAAAAAAACAAGTGGTTTATCAAGATCTTGAAGATGAGAGGTAAAGTAACACCACCATCCATTTATGTCGTAATTCTCATCTGAAATGGATCCTTGAAAATTGTTTTTGATTATAATAGCCACCCCCCTTGAATTATAACTATTACCAGCAGCTATTATTTTTTTGACCCATTTCTTTTTGTTTTCTTTATATCAATCTTCCCTGGGTAAATGAGTTTCTTGTAGAAAACAAATATTGTTCTGGGATTTATACAACAGATGAAACAGTAGGGATCTCTTATCTTTGTTATGTATCCCTCTTACATTCCATGAGTCAATATACAAAGTCATTATACAGAATATCTAAAAGTTTACCAAATAAGTAATGGGTAATTAATATTAACAAAGCATTGCAGAAGATTGAGATCAAAGTCTTATTGTAATATATCCACCTACTGTTTATGCCTCTCAAATGTATTATTGTGTTTAACACTCCATATTCCTTCCTAATCAACCCGGTGCCTACCCACCCACCCCTTATTAGAGAAGAAATATATAGATGAATTGAATGCCTATTATTGGTTAACAAAGTAAACAAACTAACTAGATTAATTCTAAATGGAGTCCTGAAAAGGACTATCACTATGTATAAACAAACTATACATATATACAAAATTACTGAAAACAAGATGACAATCATAATCAGGGACTGTAATACTAATATTACTCTACTCCTATATAGTCTGAGTAGGATTAAATAGTGTATTAATGCTTTAATAAAGAACAGGTGTTATATGTAGTGACTAATGAAATTGCTAAAGTGTTGAGTTTGATAAGTAATTAAATAATTAAGCTTTTATGATCAGCATACATCGCATGTATCTTAATGAATTATGGGTGTGTTTAACATATCTTACATTTCATACTTACAGTATCATAATATAAACATTGAACACTATGTATAAATTATTTAAACAAAAGATAACACATCAACAAGCTCGCCTTCCATAAGAAATTGTCAAGAGCTCATATAAAGAGTTTACTACTACGTTATGTAACCAACCCGATCCAAATACAGTAACCGAAAGGCAAAGTAAGTTATAACAATAAAATATATCGGGAAATGTAAAACCCACAATAGATATTTTTGTTGTGGCTTGATCCTTGAAGAAGAGTCACAATATTTGTTTGACGCTGTAACTATTCACAGAATAAAGCATGACAAAGCTTCTGTGAACGCAAAGCTTTAAAAACTGTGTAATGATGTCCAATCTGCACTATGCCTCTATCATTCTGCTTATATCAACAAAATATCCAGAATAGACAACTCTAAACTTTATAGACTTGTCACGCCGGTTACGTTGAACCGAAAGACCGTTAGAGAGCAAATAATGTTGTTGTATATCTCCGATTGTGCGAATGGTATCGAAAATTACCACTCGAACAACGAACCCCAAGAAACCATCTATGGTATTTTCCTTGCACAAAAGATTCCTTAAGGTATGTATAGCCTCAAGACATAAGAAATCTAGCTGCCTTTTGAGTAGGACGTGCAAAGTAGATTCAGAGTCAATAAAAAATTTTGAGTCTCACTTCCCTCCTCAGCACTTATACTAGACTGGTGTATACAAGAAAAGACTTCGACTCAACCATAGACATTGATCTAAGGTTCCAGAGAAGTTGACAGCAGTCATTTGAGCAAAGTGTCAGTGCTCTAACATGAACAAAAGAAAATGAGCCGAAGGACACAGTTTAAAAACTTTTCATTTTTCTTTTGTAGTTTTTTAAAAGAATCTTATTTATATATTTGAGGCCATGACCAAGCAACAATAGTGAAGAATAAGTTGATTTAAGTGCAGGTATCTATAGTAATCGACTGAATGGAATATTATTTAGCATTAGATATTCCAGTAGGCACTTCTTTAAACAATTTTATAAAGACATCTTTAGCTTCTTGCGATGTACTTGCTTGATGTCTCTTATCATTGTGTGTGAAGGATAGCGTATTTGGATATCGCATCTGGAACCTAATATTCCTTTTAATCAATTCAGCACAATAAGGAGCTAGTTTTTGTCTGTTTATTTTAATCAGTGGATGTAAATCTTGTGAAAATGAAAGTCTATGCTGGTTCCACATAAATTGTTTTTGCTTTTTGGCTGCTTCCAATATTTTCTGTGCATCTTGAAAATTCAGGATCTTAGTGTATATAATCCTAGGCGTCGAGGCATCTTGACGAAATCGCAAGGCTCTACGTGCTCTCTCTAAAATCAGGCTCTCTGACTTGCCATCTAGATTTAGAAGTGCTAAGAAAATCTGTTTAGCAGTTTTTAGTAAGTCATGGCTATCATAGGATTCTGGCAAGCCTCTTATTATTATATTATTTCGGCGACTTCTCGCCTCAAGGTCTAACAATTTATCTTGGATTTCAGTTATTAGAGCATCTTTAGCACATAAATCTTTTTTTAAAATTTCAATTTGAATTTCATTAGTGTGATTTTTCCCTTCCAGGCTGTCTAACCTTTCGGTTATTTGATTTAGGGATTTACCAAAGTCAGTGAGTTGGTCAGCAAAGTTTTTTATAGCAGTATGTATAGGTTGTAAAGCATGTTTTAACTCCTCAAGGTGAAAATTTGATTCATTTTTTTCTTTGGAGCTTATTTTTGGATTTTTGATGCCCTGTTTATTTGTTCTGAGTCTTTTTGAGCCTGTACCTTTTTCAGGCGAGAGCAATGAGGAAAACTTGGCCTTTGTGGTCTGTGTCTCCATATTGTCGGAGTTACCAGCCATACCTGAGTAGAGTTGCGTTAATGGGAACAGGATCTCTGAGAAAGTCTGTTGTAGGCACGTGGCTTTTGATTCGAAGGCCAAATGAAGATCAATTCTGTTAATATATAAAATTCTCTTTATTTTTGACTATAAAGAGTCCAAATTTTTGCGTTGACGTTCCGTTTTTCTTTCTGAACAAAATTCTGTGGAAAACACCTTAATTAAATGTTTTAAAAATTGGAGGTAACTGCTGAAGTATGAGGAGCGACTAGTATAGGGTACTCCCTAGACGACCGCCATCTTGAACTGTTCATCCTGGTAACTCAATCCTTCTATACCTTTCTCTTGGGAGTGAAAGAATGACATATGGTATTGTTATATGCAGCGAACAAGATCTGAGGTAATTCCAGGTGCATTATGGGATAGGGACTTGGCCTCGAGCTATTTGAAGACCTCGAGCTTTGCAATTGGCTGTATCGGAGCCAAGGGATCGGCTCCAAACCCATCAGTAAAGAATGAAGGTGAGATGAACAACTCCCATGGAACGTTATGGTAAGTACATAACTTCTTTGTATTTTTATTGGATAGTTGTGGTAGAATGTCATAAAACATTTGACCAGCAGCAAAATCTGTCAGTGAGAGTTGTTATTCACAGATGGTTAGGAAACACATGCATGGAATAGCAGGAAACATGACACCCCACTGGCTGAGACAGTGAGTGAGTGAGTTGGTGGGATAACTACAGCTTAAAGATTTGCAGCTTCATTTCATGTGGATATTATTTCTTGCTGAAATGAGAAAAAAGGACCATAAATTTCATTAGGGAATTAGCAAAATAAATACACAAAACAGACACCATTTGTGGAGTTACTTTCTCAAAGAAAGAAGTTATTAATGGTACTGCCATCTGTTTTATTTTGTAAACATTTAGTAATCACATAAGCATATTATTAGTACAATGCCAGACTTTTTTTTTCAGACATGACCTGAAAGGTTTCAGAAAATAGAAGTGCATTATAAACAAGTAACAGTGTATTATAATAATAATAATAATAATAATATCTGGAATTGTCATCATAGCAGAGGTTAGTGTAGAGACCGAACTCATTACAACATAACTGTGTAAATAATAGGCTATAAACCTTAAATAAGATCATTACAGACCTTGCTCCAAATCATTCTAGGGGGGTATATCATGTCCCCAAAACAAGAATCAGATTTTTTTTTGTTTCGTACTAATTGTCTTTCCAAACTCGTTGTGATGGCTATTCACAGATGTTTTTGATCTTACCTGCATTTTATTGACTTTTTTCAATATTTATGTAAATACTGAATTTCAGGGGAATGAGTAGTAATAACAAAGGACTGACAGAAGATAATGTTGAAAAGTGATTGGATGGGGATAGTTGGGGGGTTGTAATAATAAAGGCAGGAGGCAAAAGTAAAGGAGGGCTGCCATTGGTAGAGTTATTAAGCTGTAAAAGAGTTTGCTCAGTGTTTTTTTTTTTTGTACAAGCAGGAAAGGCTTTTGATGTTCAGTATAGTCTATGTTGGACAAGATTGACAAAATGTGAGGACTGAAATGTCAACCAGCAGGAAACTTGTAAAAAATGCAGTGTGTGCTATTAAGACAGGAATGTATGAGTAGTGGTTTATCAATCAATAGGGCTATGTAGCATGTAGTTCTGAGATTAATGGACATTCAGCTGACTCTTGGCAGGGCTTTTGATGGTATTAAGACTTACAGCGGAGTAAGGTAAACTTAAAAGTTCAGCTGTGCTTAGTTTGTTGTTTGGTAAGATTGGCAGAGGAAGTAAGAGCTGCTAGTGGGTGACTGCAGTTTAACTGTGATAAGAGTATGTTGTTAGCAATCGAGTATTCTGGTGGATGGTGATAATCGCCTATTATTGTCATTAGATTAGTTGCTCTATTAAGTAAACAGAATGTGCACATGGTTTGCCAAAGTCAGGTGGGGAGCCACAGTGAATATTTAAAAGAAGAAATAGTTTCTGTATTTATTTTATTTCTGTTTAGTGTGCGTCAACGATGTTAGACTTGACTAAGATGGTAAATCAGTGACAGATAGCACTGCTTTTGTTTTTGACAGGCTGCGGTTCAGTTGTTTGTTGTTAAGACTTCAGTTGGTGAAAGTAGGCCTTTTTATTAAGGCTGAGGTAATGTGATCTGCATCATTCATTTCCTCATGTAAAATAATGCCAAATATATACAAGGTGTAATTTGTAAAAGTCTTTGCTAAGAATGGACAAAGGAAACCTACAGTAGAACTTTAAAATCTAGTTGTAATTGTATGGGGAGTGACATTTTTAACCTTTATTTTACTGGTATAAACTGCAAGATGGTCAGCTATTTTGTTTTATGTTACTTATCCTGAAGTTGGGTAGTGGGGACTCTTCCTACATTTCACCAAATTTCAACAAAGTGAAGGTTTAGTTCTAAAAACCCTTCAGCTAGTTAAAAGCTCATAAAAAATGACTGTCCCCATTACTCCCACATTCCCTTACTTAAATATACTAATTACTTAGTAATAGTGTACCTTACACTCTGAACTACTGCTGACCACAGATAATATTAGCATCAGCAGTGATTTTCAGTGGGAAACGGTGACAAGATCATCAGATGAGTATTTGAGTTGCAGGGCTGAAACATTATCCAGGTAATATTCAATGAAGGGTAGGGTAACACTGCTGGAAAGTCTGGGTGAGGTCAGTGACAAGAGATTAAGTTTCAAAGGTCGTAGTGGTTATAAATTTTATTTGTAGTTTGAGTAATTACT